>NW_026868428.1:40000-46200 GCF_020745735.1 Hemiscyllium ocellatum | reverse complement strand
TCATACCGACTTTGAGGCTTCGGGTGCGGGTAGCTCAGCCGGATTTGACCCGCCGATTCTGCCGACTTCCACGCCTTCGAGCGGGGACTGTCCTCTGAGTTCAGGCCGAATTTGGTTAATTTCCTAAGTCGTGAAGTGGTCCAAACGGGGATGGGAGTGCACCTGACAGCTCATACCGATTTGAGGCTTCCAAGCCGGGTAACCCAGCCGGATCTGACCCGGCGATTCCGCCGACTGTCACGCCTTCGAGGGGGGGACTGTCCTCTGAGTTCCGGCCGAATTTGGTGAATTTCCTAAGTCGGGAAGTGGTCCAAACGGGGATGGGAGTGAACCTGACAGCTCTTATCGACTTTGAGGCTTCGGGGCTGGGTAGCTCAGCCGGATTTGACCCGGCGATTCTGCCGACTTACACGCCTTCGAGGGGGGACTGTCCTCTGAGTTCAAGCCGAATTTGGTGAATTTCCTAAGTCGGGAAATGGCCCAAACTGGGATGGGACTGAACCTGACTGCTCATACCGACTTTGAGGCTTCGGGGCCGGGTAGCACAGTCGGATTTGACCCGGCGGTTCTGCCGAATGCCTGACCTTCGAGGGGGGCCTGCCCACTGAGTTCAGGCCGAATTTGGTGAATTTCCTATGTTGGGAAGTGGTCCAAACGGGGATGGGAGTGGACCTGACAGCTCATACCGACTTTGGGGCTTCCAAGCCGTGTAGCTCAGCCGGATTTGATCCGGCGGTTCCGCCGACTGTCACGCCTTCGAGGGGGGACTCTCCTCTAAGTTCTGGCCGAATTTGGTGAATTTCCTAAAGTCGGGAAGTGGTCCAAACGGGGATGGGAGTGAACCTGACAGCTCATACCGACTTTGGGGCTTCCAAGCCGGGTAGCTCAGCCGGATTTGATCCGGCGGTTCTACCGACTGTCACGCCTTCGAGGGGGGACTGTTGTATAAGTTCAGGCCGAATTTGGCGAATTTCCTAAGTCGGGAAGTGGTCCAAACGGGGATGGGAGTGAACCTAACAGCTCATACCGACTTTGAGGCTTCGGGGCCGGGTAGCACAGTCGGATTTGTCCCGGCGGTTCTGCCGAATGCCTCGCCTTCGAGGGGGGCCTGCCCTCTGAGTTCAGGCCGAATTTGGTGAATTTCCTATGTTGGGAAGTGGTCCAAACGGGGATGGGAGTGGACCTGACAGCTCATACCGACGTTGGGGCTTCCAAGCCGGGTAGCTCAGCCGGATTTGATCCGGCGGTTCTACCGACTGTCACGGCTTCGAGGGGGGACTGTTGTCTACGTTCAGGCCGAATTTGGCGAATTTCCTAAGTCGGGAAGTGTTCCAAACGGGGATGGGAGTGAACCTGACAGCTCATACCGACATTGAGGCTTCGGGTGCGGGTAGCTCAGCCGGATTTGAACCGGCGATTCTGCCGACTGTCACGCCTTCGAGCGGGGACTGTCCTCTGAGTTCAGGCCGAATTTGGTGAATTTCCTAAGTCGGGAAGTGGTCCAAACGGGGATGGGAGTGCACCTGACAGCTCTTACCGACTTTGCGGCTTCCAAGCCGGGTAGCTCAGCCGGATCTGACCCGGCGATTCCGCCGACTGTCACGCCTTCGAGGGGGGACTGTTGTCTGAGTTCCGGCCGAATTTGGTGAATTTCCTAAGTCGGGAAATGGCCCAAACTGGGATGGGACTGAACCTGACAGCTCATACCGACATTGGGGCTTCCAAGCCGGGTAGCACAGTCGGATTTGATCCGGCGGTTCTGCCGAATGCCTGGCCTTCGAGGGGGGCCTGCCCTATGAGTTCAGGCCGAATTTGGTGAATTTCCTAAGTTGGGAAGTGGTCCAAACGGGGATGGGAGTGGACCTGACAGCTCTTACCGACTTGAGGCTTCGGGGCCGGGTAGCTCAGCCGGATTTGATCCGGCGGTTCTGCCGACTGTCACGCCTTCGAGGGGGGACTGTCCTCTGAGTTCAGGCCGAATTTGGTGAATTTCCGAGTCGGGAAGTGGTCCAAACGGGGATGGGAGTGAACCTGACAGCTCATACCGACTTTGAGGCTTCAAGCCGGGTAGCTCAGCCGGATTTGACCCGGCGATTCTGCCGACTTCCACGCCTTCGAGGGGGGACTGCCTCTGAGTTCAGGCCGAATTTGGTGCATTTCCCGAGTCGGGAAGTGGTCTCTGTCACAACGGGGGCAAGTGTCTGAAGAGGTAAAGTGAGTAACCAGCACAGCTTAGGGAAGGGTTCCAAAGTTCTCAACAATGTGAATTCGGTTACCAGGAAAGCTTAGGAAAGCTGCCTGACTGTCCCAAACGAATGAACTGCAAAACTTAGGGAACATGCCCGAAGATGCTTAAAAGTGTGAAATCAGTAAGCAGGAAAGCATAGGAAAGTGCCTGAAAGTGCTAAATGAGTAACATGAAAAACGTAGAAAAATGCCCGAAAATGTTTAAAAGTGTGAACTCAGTAACCAGCAAAACTTAGTAAAACGTTGGAAAAGCAGAAATGAGTAACCAGAAAAACTTAGAAAAATGTTTGAAAATGAGAAATGAGTAACCAGAAAAACTTAGAAAAATGTTTGAAAATGAGAAATGAGTAACCAAGAAAACTTAGAAAAATGCCCAAAAAGAAGAAATCAGTAACCAGAAAAACTTAGAAAAATGTTTGAAAATGAGAAATGAGTAACCAGAAAAACTTAGAAAAATGTTTGAAAATGAGAAATGAGTAACCAAGAAAACTTAGAAAAATGCCCAAAAAGAAGAAATCAGTAACCAGAAAAACTTAGAAAAATGTTTGAAAATGAGAAATGAGTAACCAAGAAAACTTAGAAAAATGTTTGAAAATGAGAAATGAGTAACCAAGAAAACTTAGAAAAAATGCCCAAAAAGAAGAAATCAGTAACCAGAAAAACTTAGAAAAATGTTTGAAAATGAGAAATGAGTAACCAAGAAAACTTAGAAAAATGCCCAAAAAGAAGAAATCAGTAACCAGAAAAACTTAGAAAAATGTTTTAAAATGAGAAATGAGTAACCAGAAAAACTTAGAAAAATGTTTGAAAATGAGAAATGAGTAACCAAGAAAACTTAGAAAAATGCCCAAAAAGAAGAAATCAGTAACCAGAAAAACTTAGAAAAATGTTTGAAAATGAGAAATGAGTAACCAAGAAAACTTAGAAAAATGCCCGAAAAGAAGAAATCAGTAACCAGAAAAACTTAGAAAAATTTTCGGCCAAGTGTGAAAAATATTCTAAGTGTCAGCGGAGGAAAATGCCGAAGCATCGGGAAAGATTCAAAAACTCATGCCGAACATGAGTTCCGAAGTGCCGGAGGAACTGGGCGAATTGAGCCCGGCGGTTGGCCAGATGTCGTTTTGAGTCTGCAGCCCGAAAACTTTAACTTTGTCTGCCGCGGAAGTCTGGACCGGGAAAAATCCAAACGGTTTTGCCGGGTTCGAGTTCCAGAGCGAAGCAGTCGAATTTGAAATTCAGACCCATTCAGTGCCACTTGACATTGTGACACAGTGAGGTTGGCGGGGTACCCGGAGATTTCTGGGAACACGATTTTTAGAACAAAATGGCGGCGCGGGACCACTTTGAAAGGCATCCGAAAAACGGTTCCGCGGGCAGAGCACTTGAATGACAGGCCTGTGTGCATGCCCAAGAGCTCTCGGAAGTCTAATTTTGACACTTTGTCAAATTTTCGACAGACTTACCCAACTCTTGCTGCCTGTTCTAAGAATCAGTCAGAGGCCTGTGCGGCGGTCTCTTGACACTTTGGAGGGCGGGCAAACCCCACGTTGACTCCGGCCGTCCCTCCAAAAGGCACTTGCTATTGGGGGAAAGGATTGCAAGTAGCCTGGTTCCCGTGGGAGCGGCCAGGAAGGGTGCAGGCTGGCCCTTGCCTGAGCATTCCCAAAACCCTCTTCCGCTGAGAGCAGACCTCGCACGCCGCACTACCGGCTCTGGGAGTGGTTGGCCGCTATTGTACATAGTCCGGTCCTTCCTCTGCCACCCGGCAAGTGCGATGGCTCTGCCGCCCTGCGGTGCTCGTCACCCAGGTTTGGGGAACACGATACTTAGAACATGTTGGCGGCTCGGGACCTGCAGGCGAAAGGGGCCCCGTGGTGCTGAGCACATCGACCTCGGGTCTCAGTGCAAGCCGGAGAGTTCGCGGAAGTCTTAAAAGATTTTGACATCTGCTCAATTCTTTGACAGGCTTGCCTGACTCTTTCCGTCCGTTCTAAGAATCAGTCGGAGGCCGGGCGGGGACGGTCTCTTGACACACGGAGGGTTGGCTTCCCTCCTCAGGTGTTTGTGTCGAAAATGAAGGCGAGAGATGCAAGCGTCCTGGTTCCCCTGGGTGCTGCCAGCAAGGGTGCAGGCTGACCCTTGCCTGAGCACTCCCAAAAGCCTCTTAAGCTGAGAGCAGGCGCCGCACTACCGGCTCTGGGAGTCGTTGGCCGCTATTGTACATAGTCCGGTCCTTCCTCTGCCACCCGGCAAGTGCGATGGCTCTGCCTCCCTGCGGTGCTCGTCACCCAGGTTTGGGGAACACGATACTTAGAACATGTTGGCGGCTCGGGACCTGCAGGCGAAGGGGGCCCCGTGGTGCTGAGCACATCGACCTCGCGTCTCAGTGCAAGCCGGAGAGTTCGCGGAAGTCTTAACAGGCTTGCCTGACTCTTTCCGTCCGTTCTAAGAATCAGTCGGAGGCCGGGGCGGGGACGGTCTCTTGACACACGGAGGGTTGGCTTCCCTCCTCAGGCGTTTGTGTCGAAAATGAAGGCGAGAGATGCAAGCGTCCTGGTTCCCCTGGGTGCTGCCAGCAAGGGTGCAGGCTGACCCTTGCCTGAGCACTCCCAAAAGCCTCTTAGGCGGAGAGCAGGCGCCGCACTACCGGCTCTGGGAGTCGTTGGCCGCTATTGTACATAGTCCGGTCCTTCCTCTGCCACCCGGCAAGTGCGATGGCTCTGCCTCCCTGCGGTGCCCGTCACCCAGGTTTGGAGAACACGATACTTAGAACATGTTGGCGGCTCGGGACCTGCAGGCGAAAGGGGCCCCGTGGTGCTGAGCACATCGACCTCGCGTCTCAGTGCAAGCCGGAGAGTTCGCGGAAGTCTTAACAGGCTTGCCTGACTCTTTCCGCCGTTCTAAGAATCAGTCGGAGGCCGGGGCGGGGACGGTCTCTTGACACACGGAGGGTTGGCTTCCCTCCTCAGGCGTTTGTGTCGAAAATGAAGGCGAGAGATGCAAGCGTCCTGGTTCCCCTGGGTGCTGCCAGCAAGGGTGCAGGCTGACCCTTGCCTGAGCACTCCCAGAAGCCTCTTAGGCTGAGAGCAGACGCCGCACTACCGGCTCTGGGAGTCGTTGGCCGCTATTGTACATAGTCCGGTCCTTCCTCTGCCACCCGGCAAGTGCGATGGCTCTGCCTCCCTGCGGTGCCCGTCACCCAGGTTTGGAGAACACGATACTAAGAACATGTTGGCGGCTCGGGACCTGCAGGCGAAAGGGGCCCCGTGGTGCTTAGCACATCGACCTCGCGTCTCAGTGCAAGCCGGAGAGTTCGCGGAAGTCTAAAGCTTTTGACATTCGCTCAAAGCTTTGACAGGCTTGCCCGACTCTTTCCGTCCGTTCTAAGAATCAGTCAGAGGCTGGTGGGGAGGTCTCTTGACGCAAGGGGAGGGGTGGCGTCCCTCCTCAGGCGCTTGTGTCGAAAATGAAGGCGAGAGATGCAAGCGTCCTGGTTCCCCTGGGTGCTGCCAGCAAGGGTGCAGGCTGACCCTTGCCTGAGCACTCCCAGAAGCCTCTTAGGCTGAGAGCAGACGCCGCACAACCGGCTCTGGGAGTCGTTGGCCGCTATTGTACATAGTCCGGTCCTTCCTCTGCCACCCGGCAAGTGCGATGGCTCTGCCTCCCTGCGGTGCCCGTCACCCAGGATTGGAGAACACGATACTAAGAACATGTTGGCGGCTCGGGACCTGCAGGCGAAAGGGGCCCCGTGGTGCTTAGCACATCGACCTCGCGTCTCAGTGCAAGCCGGAGAGTTCGCGGAAGTCTAAAGCTTTTGACATTCGCTCAAAGCTTTGACAGGCTTGCCCGACTCTTTCCGTCCGTTCTAAGAATCAGTCAGAGGCCGGTGGGGAGGTCTCTTGACGCAAAGGGGAGGGGTGGCGTCCCTCCTCAGGCGCTTGTGTCGAAAAATG
>NW_026868428.1:15000-22500 GCF_020745735.1 Hemiscyllium ocellatum | reverse complement strand
GGAGCGTGTCCCGGTAGTGTCTCCGAGGAAGTGGTACCTATTGAAGGGGGTGTTTCTGAATTTGGGCCCTTTTTGAGTGGCATTGCCGGATGGGTTTTGTGTTGAAGGCTTCCAAATCGGGTAGCTCAGCCGGATTTGACCCGGCGGTTCTACCGACTGTCACGCCTTCGAGGGGGGACTGTTGTCTAAGTTCAGGCCGAATTTGGTGAATTTCCTAAGTCGGGAAGTGGTCCCAACGGGTTTGGGAGTGAACCTAACTGCTCATACCAACTTTGAGGCTTTGGGGCCGGGTAGCACAGTCGGATTTGACCCGGCGGTTCTGCCGAATGCCTGGCCTTCGAGGGGGGCCTGCCCTCTGAGTTCAGGCCGAATTTGGTGATTTTCCTAAGTCGGGAAGTGGTCCAAACGGGGATGGGAGTGAACCTGACAGCTCATACCGACTTTGGGGCTTCCAAGCCGGGTAGCTCAACCGGATTTGATCCGGCGGTTCTAGCGACTGCCACGGCTTCGAGGGGGGACTGTTGTCTAAGTTCAGGCCGAATTTGGTGAATTTCCCGAGTCGGGAAGTGGTCCAAACGGGGATGGGAGTGAACCTGACAGCTCTTACCGACATTGAGGCTTCGGGCCGGGTAGCTCAGTCGGATTTGACCCGGCGATTCTGCCGACTTCCACGCCTTCGAGCGGGGACTCTCCTCTAAGTTCAGGCCGAATTTGGTGAATTTCCTAAGTCGGGAAGTGGTCCAAACGGGGATGGGAGTGAACCTAACTGCTCATACCAACTTTGAGGCTTTGGGGCCGGGTAGCACAGTCGGATTTGACCCGGCGGTTCTGCCGAATGCCTGGCCTTCGAGGGGGGCCTGCCCTCTGAGTTCAGGCCGAATTTGGTGATTTCCTAAGTCGGGAAGTGGTCCAAACGGGGATGGGAGTGAACCTGACAGCTCATACCGACTTTGGGGCTTCCAAGCCGGGTAGCTCAACCGGATTTGACCCGGCGGTTCTAGCGACTGCCACGCCTTCGAGGGGGGACTGTTGTCTAAGTTCAGGCCGAATTTGGTGAATTTCCGAGTCGGGAAGTGGTCCAAACGGGGATGGGAGTGAACCTGACAGCTCATACCGACATTGAGGCTTCGGGGCCGGGTAGCACAGTCGGATTTGACCCGGCGGTTCTGCCGAATTCCTGGCCTTCGAGGGGGGCCTGCCCTCTAAGTTCAGGCCGAATTTGGTGAATTTCCTAAGTCGGGAAGTGGTCCAAACGGGGATGGGAGTGAACCTGACAGCTCATACCGACTTTGGGGCTTCCAAGCCGGGTAGCTCAACCGGATTTGATCCGGCGGTTCTAGCGACTGCCACGGCTTCGAGGGGGGACTGTTGTCTAAGTTCAGGCCGAATTTGGTGAATTTCCCGAGTCGGGAAGTGGTCCAAACGGGGATGGGAGTGAACCTGACAGCTCTTACCGACATTGAGGCTTCGGGGCCGGGTAGCTCAGTCGGATTTGACCCGGCGATTCTGCCGACTTCCACGCCTTCGAGCGGGGACTCTCCTCTAAGTTCAGGCCGAATTTGGTGAATTTCCTAAGTCGGGAAGTGGTCCAAACGGGGATGGGAGTGAACCTAACTGCTCATACCAACTTTGAGGCTTTGGGGCCGGGTAGCACAGTCGGATTTGACCCGGCGGTTCTGCCGAATGCCTGGCCTTCGAGGGGGGCCTGCCCTCTGAGTTCAGGCCGAATTTGGTGATTTTCCTAAGTCGGGAAGTGGTCCAAACGGGGATGGGAGTGAACCTGACAGCTCATACCGACTTTGGGGCTTCCAAGCCGGGTAGCTCAACCGGATTTGATCCGGCGGTTCTAGCGACTGCCACGGCTTCGAGGGGGGACTGTTGTCTAAGTTCAGGCCGAATTTGGTGAATTTCCCGAGTCGGGAAGTGGTCCAAACGGGGATGGGAGTGAACCTGACAGCTCTTACCGACATTGAGGCTTCGGGGCCGGGTAGCTCAGTCGGATTTGACCCGGCGATTCTGCCGACTTCCACGCCTTCGAGCGGGGACTCTCCTCTAAGTTCAGGCCGAATTTGGTGAATTTCCTAAGTCGGGAAGTGGTCCAAACGGGGATGGGAGTGAACCTGACAGCTCTTACCGACTTTGGGGCTTCCAAGCCGGGTAGCTCAACCGGATTTGATCCGGCGGTTCTAGCGACTGTCACGCCTTCGAGGGGGGACTGTTGTATAAGTTCAGGCCGAATTTGGTGAATTTCCCGAGTCGGGAAGTGGTCCAAACGGGGATGGGAGTGAACCTGACAGCTCTTACCGACTTTGGGGCTTCCAAGCCGGGTAGCTCAACCGGATTTGATCCGGCGGTTCTGCCGACTGTCACGCCTTCGAGGGGGGACTGTTGTATAAGTTCAGGCCGAATTTGGTGAATTTCCCGAGTCGGGAAGTGGTCCAAACGGGGATGGGAGTGAACCTGACAGCTCTTACCGACTTTGAGGCTTCGGGGCCGGGTAGCTCAGCCGGATTTGATCCGGCGGTTCTGCCGACTGTCACGCCTTCGAGGGGGGACTGTCCTCTGAGTTCAGGCCGAATTTGGTGAATTTCCCGAGTCGGGAAGTGGTCCAAACGGGGATGGGAGTGAACCTGACAGCTCATACCGACTTTGAGGCTTCCAAGCCGGGTAGCTCAGCCGGATTTGACCCGGCGATTCTGCCGACTTCCACGCCTTCGAGGGGGGACTGCCCTCTGAGTTCAGGCCGAATTTGGTGCATTTCCCGAGTCGGGAAGTGGTCTCTGTCACAACGGGGGCAAGTGTCTGAAGAGGTAAAGTGAGTAACCAGCACAGCTTAGGGAAGGGTTCCAAAGTTCTCAACAATGTGAATTCGGTTACCAGGAAAGCTTAGGAAAGCTGCCTGACTGTCCCAAACGAATGAACTGCAAAACTTAGGGAACATGCCCGAAGATGCTTAAAAGTGTGAAATCAGTAAGCAGGAAAGCATAGGAAAGTGCCTGAAAGTGCTAAATGAGTAACATGAAAAACGTAGAAAAATGCCCGAAAATGTTTAAAAGTGTGAACTCAGTAACCAGCAAAACTTAGTAAAACGTTGGAAAAGCAGAAATGAGTAACCAGAAAAACTTAGAAAAATGTTTGAAAATGAGAAATGAGTAACCAGAAAAACTTAGAAAAATGTTTGAAAATGAGAAATGAGTAACCAAGAAAACTTAGAAAAATGCCCAAAAAGAAGAAATCAGTAACCAGAAAAACTTAGAAAAATGTTTGAAAATGAGAAATGAGTAACCAGAAAAACTTAGAAAAATGTTTGAAAATGAGAAATGAGTAACCAAGAAAACTTAGAAAAATGCCCAAAAAGAAGAAATCAGTAACCAGAAAAACTTAGAAAAATGTTTGAAAATGAGAAATGAGTAACCAAGAAAACTTAGAAAAATGTTTGAAAATGAGAAATGAGTAACCAAGAAAACTTAGAAAAATGCCCAAAAAGAAGAAATCAGTAACCAGAAAAACTTAGAAAAATGTTTGAAAATGAGAAATGAGTAACCAAGAAAACTTAGAAAAATGCCCAAAAAGAAGAAATCAGTAACCAGAAAAACTTAGAAAAATGTTTGAAAATGAGAAATGAGTAACCAGAAAAACTTAGAAAAATGTTTGAAAATGAGAAATGAGTAACCAAGAAAACTTAGAAAAATGCCCAAAAAGAAGAAATCAGTAACCAGAAAAACTTAGAAAAATGTTTGAAAATGAGAAATGAGTAACCAAGAAAACTTAGAAAAATGCCCGAAAAGAAGAAATCAGTAACCAGAAAAACTTAGAAAAATTTTCGGCCAAGTGTGAAAAATATTCTAAGTGTCAGCGGAGGAAAATGCCGAAGCATCGGGAAAGATTCAAAAACTCATGCCGAACATGAGTTCCGAAGTGCCGGAGGAACTGGGCGAATTGAGCCCGGCGGTTGGCCAGATGTCGTTTTGAGTCTGCAGCCCGAAAACTTTAACTTTGTCTGCCGCGGAAGTCTGGACCGGGAAAAATCCAAACGGTTTTGCCGGGTTCGAGTTCCAGAGCGAAGCAGTCGAATTTGAAATTCAGACCCATTCAGTGCCACTTGACATTGTGACACAGTGAGGTTGGCGGGGTACCCGGAGATTTCTGGGAACACGATTTTTAGAACAAAATGGCGGCGCGGGACCACTTTGAAAGGCATCCGAAAAACGGTTCCGCGGGCAGAGCACTTGAATGACAGGCCTGTGTGCATGCCCAAGAGCTCTCGGAAGTCTAATTTTTGACACTTTGTCAAATTTTCGACAGACTTACCCAACTCTTGCTGCCTGTTCTAAGAATCAGTCAGAGGCCTGTGCGGCGGTCTCTTGACACTTTGGAGGGCGGGCAAACCCCACGTTGACTCCGGCCGTCCCTCCAAAAGGCACTTGCTATTGGGGGAAAGGATTGCAAGTAGCCTGGTTCCCGTGGGAGCGGCCAGGAAGGGTGCAGGCTGGCCCTTGCCTGAGCATTCCCAAAACCCTCTTCCGCTGAGAGCAGACCTCGCACGCCGCACTACCGGCTCTGGGAGTGGTTGGCCGCTATTGTACATAGTCCGGTCCTTCCTCTGCCACCCGGCAAGTGCGATGGCTCTGCCGCCCTGCGGTGCTCGTCACCCAGGTTTGGGGAACACGATACTTAGAACATGTTGGCGGCTCGGGACCTGCAGGCGAAAGGGGCCCCGTGGTGCTGAGCACATCGACCTCGGGTCTCAGTGCAAGCCGGAGAGTTCGCGGAAGTCTTAAAAGATTTTGACATCTGCTCAATTCTTTGACAGGCTTGCCTGACTCTTTCCGTCCGTTCTAAGAATCAGTCGGAGGCCGGGGCGGGGACGGTCTCTTGACACACGGAGGGTTGGCTTCCCTCCTCAGGTGTTTGTGTCGAAAATGAAGGCGAGAGATGCAAGCGTCCTGGTTCCCCTGGGTGCTGCCAGCAAGGGTGCAGGCTGACCCTTGCCTGAGCACTCCCAAAAGCCTCTTAAGCTGAGAGCAGGCGCCGCACTACCGGCTCTGGGAGTCGTTGGCCGCTATTGTACATAGTCCGGTCCTTCCTCTGCCACCCGGCAAGTGCGATGGCTCTGCCTCCCTGCGGTGCTCGTCACCCAGGTTTGGGGAACACGATACTTAGAACATGTTGGCGGCTCGGGACCTGCAGGCGAAGGGGGCCCCGTGGTGCTGAGCACATCGACCTCGCGTCTCAGTGCAAGCCGGAGAGTTCGCGGAAGTCTTAACAGGCTTGCCTGACTCTTTCCGTCCGTTCTAAGAATCAGTCGGAGGCCGGGGCGGGGACGGTCTCTTGACACACGGAGGGTTGGCTTCCCTCCTCAGGCGTTTGTGTCGAAAATGAAGGCGAGAGATGCAAGCGTCCTGGTTCCCCTGGGTGCTGCCAGCAAGGGTGCAGGCTGACCCTTGCCTGAGCACTCCCAAAAGCCTCTTAGGCGGAGAGCAGGCGCCGCACTACCGGCTCTGGGAGTCGTTGGCCGCTATTGTACATAGTCCGGTCCTTCCTCTGCCACCCGGCAAGTGCGATGGCTCTGCCTCCCTGCGGTGCCCGTCACCCAGGTTTGGAGAACACGATACTTAGAACATGTTGGCGGCTCGGGACCTGCAGGCGAAAGGGGCCCCGTGGTGCTGAGCACATCGACCTCGCGTCTCAGTGCAAGCCGGAGAGTTCGCGGAAGTCTTAACAGGCTTGCCTGACTCTTTCCGTCCGTTCTAAGAATCAGTCGGAGGCCGGGGCGGGGACGGTCTCTTGACACACGGAGGGTTGGCTTCCCTCCTCAGGCGTTTGTGTCGAAAATGAAGGCGAGAGATGCAAGCGTCCTGGTTCCCCTGGGTGCTGCCAGCAAGGGTGCAGGCTGACCCTTGCCTGAGCACTCCCAGAAGCCTCTTAGGCTGAGAGCAGACGCCGCACTACCGGCTCTGGGAGTCGTTGGCCGCTATTGTACATAGTCCGGTCCTTCCTCTGCCACCCGGCAAGTGCGATGGCTCTGCCTCCCTGCGGTGCCCGTCACCCAGGTTTGGAGAACACGATACTAAGAACATGTTGGCGGCTCGGGACCTGCAGGCGAAAGGGGCCCCGTGGTGCTTAGCACATCGACCTCGCGTCTCAGTGCAAGCCGGAGAGTTCGCGGAAGTCTAAAGCTTTTGACATTCGCTCAAAGCTTTGACAGGCTTGCCCGACTCTTTCCGTCCGTTCTAAGAATCAGTCAGAGGCTGGTGGGGAGGTCTCTTGACGCAAGGGGAGGGGTGGCGTCCCTCCTCAGGCGCTTGTGTCGAAAATGAAGGCGAGAGATGCAAGCGTCCTGGTTCCCCTGGGTGCTGCCAGCAAGGGTGCAGGCTGACCCTTGCCTGAGCACTCCCAGAAGCCTCTTAGGCTGAGAGCAGACGCCGCACAACCGGCTCTGGGAGTCGTTGGCCGCTATTGTACATAGTCCGGTCCTTCCTCTGCCACCCGGCAAGTGCGATGGCTCTGCCTCCCTGCGGTGCCCGTCACCCAGGATTGGAGAACACGATACTAAGAACATGTTGGCGGCTCGGGACCTGCAGGCGAAAGGGGCCCCGTGGTGCTTAGCACATCGACCTCGCGTCTCAGTGCAAGCCGGAGAGTTCGCGGAAGTCTAAAGCTTTTGACATTCGCTCAAAGCTTTGACAGGCTTGCCCGACTCTTTCCGTCCGTTCTAAGAATCAGTCAGAGGCCGGTGGGGAGGTCTCTTGACGCAAAGGGGAGGGGTGGCGTCCCTCCTCAGGCGCTTGTGTCGAAAAATGAAGGCGAGAGACGCGAGCGGCCTGGTTGCTTTGGGTGCTGCCAGGAAGGATGTGGTCTGACCCTTGCCTGAGCACATCCAAAAGCATGTGATGTTGAGAGCAGACCTCGAGCCCCGCACAACCGGCTCTGGGAGTCGTTGGCCGCTATTGTACATAGTCCGGTCCTTCCTCTGCCACCCGGCAAGTGCGATGGCTCTGTCGCCCTGTGGTGCCCGTCACCCAGGTTTGGGGAACACGATACTAAGAACATGTTGGCGGCTCGGGACCTGCAGGCGAAAGGGGCCCCGTGGTGCTGAGCACATCGACCTCGGGTCTCAGTGCAAGCCAGAGAGTTCGCGGAAGTCTAAAGCTTTTGACATACGCTCAAATCTTTGACAGGCTTGCCCGACTCTTTCCGTCCGTTCTAAGAATCAGTCAGAGGCCGGTGGGGAGGTCTCTTGACGCAAGGGGAGGGGTGGCGTCCCTCCTCAGGCGCTTGTGTCGAAAAATGAAGGCGAGAGACACGAGCGGCCTGGTTGCTTTGGGTGCTGCCAGGAAGGATGTGGTCTGACCCTTGCCTGAGCACTCACAGAAGCATGTGACGTTGAGAGCAGACCTCGAGCCCCGCACGACCGGCTCTGGGAGTGGTTGGCCGCTATGGTACATAGTCCGGTCCTTCCTCTGCCACCCGGCAAGTGCGATGGCTCTGCCGCCCTGT
>NW_026868427.1:42500-46303 GCF_020745735.1 Hemiscyllium ocellatum | reverse complement strand
GGGGTACAGAGCGATGGGGGACTCTCCCCGGTGTACAGAGCGATGGGGGACTCTCCCCAGGGTACAGAGCGATGGGGAACTCTCCCCAGGGTACAGAGCGATGGGGGACTCTCCCCGGGGTACAGAGTGATGGGGAACTCTCCCCAGGGTACAGAGCGATGGGGGACACTCCCCAGGGTACAGAGCGATGGGGAACTCTCCCCAGGGTACAGAGCGATGGGGGACACTCCCCAGGGTACAGAGCGATGGGGAACTCTGCCTGGGGTACAGGGCAATGGGGAACACTCCCCAGGCTACAGAGCGATGGGGAACTCTCCCCGGGGTACAGAGCGATGGGGAACTCTCCCCAGGGGTACAGAGCGATGGGGGACACTCCCCAGGGTACAGAGCGATGGGGAACTCTCCCCAGGGTACAGAGCGATGGGGGACACTCCCCAGGGTACAGAGCGATGGGGAACTCTGCCTGGGGTACAGGGCAATGGGGAACTCTCCCCGGGGTACAGAGCGATGGGGAACTCTCCCCAGGGTGCAGAGCGATGGGGAACTCTCCCCAGGGTGCAGAGCGATGGGGAACTCTCCCCGGTGTACGGAGGGATGGGGAACTCTCCCCGGTGTACGGAGGGATGGGGAACTCTCCCCGGGGTACAGAGCGATGGGGAACTCTCCCCAGGGTACAGAGCGATGGGGGACACTCCCCAGGGTACAGAGCGATGGGGGACACTCCCCAGGGTACAGAGCGATGGGGAACTCTCCCCAGGGTACAGAGCGATGGGGGACACTCCCCAGGGTACAGAGCGATGGGGAACTCTGCCTGCGGTACAGGGCAATGGGGAACTCTCCCCAGGCTACAGAGCGATGGGGAACTCTCCCCGGGGTACAGAGCGATGGGGAACTCTCCCCAGGGGTACAGAGCGATGGGGGACACTCCCCAGGGTACAGAGCGATGGGGAACTCTCCCCAGGGTACAGAGCGATGGGGGACACTCCCCAGGGTACAGAGCGATGGGGAACTCTGCCTGGGGTACAGGGCAATGGGGAACTCTCCCCGGGCTACAGAGCGATGGGGAACTCTCCCCGGGGTAGGGAGCGATGGGGAACTCTCCCCAGGGTACAGAGCGATGGGGGACTCTCCCTGGTGTATGGAGCGATGGGGAACTCTCCCCGGGGTACGGAGCGATGGGGAACTCTCCCCGGGGTACAGAGCGATGGGGAACTCTCCCCGGTGTACGGAGGGATGGGGAACTCTCCCCGGGGTACAGAGCGATGGGGAACTCTCCCCAGGGTACAGAGCGATGGGGGACACTCCCCAGGGTACAGAGCGATGGGGAACTCTCCCCAGGGTACAGAGCGATGGGGGACACTCCCCAGGGTACAGAGCGATGGGGAACTCTGCCTGGGGTACAGGGCAATGGGGAACTCTCTCCCCAGGCTACAGAGCGATGGGGAACTCTCCCCGGGGTACAGAGCGATGGGGAACTCTCCCCAGGGTACAGAGCGATGGGGGACACTCCCCAGGGTACAGAGCGATGGGGAACTCTCCCCGGGCTACAGAGCGATGGGGAACTCTCCCCGGGGTAGGGAACGATGGGGAACTCTCCCCAGGGTACACAGCGATGGGGGACTCTCCCCGGGGTACGGAGCGATGGGGAACTCTCCCCGGGGTACGGAGCGATGGGGAACTCTCCCCGGGGTACGGAGCGATGGGGAACTCTCCCCAGGGTACAGAGCAATGGGGAACTCTCCCTGGTGTACGGAGGGATGGGGAACTCTCCCCGGGGTACAGAGCGATGGGGAACTCTCCCCGGGGTACAGAGCGATGGGGAACTCTCCCCAGGGGTACGGAGCGATGGGGAACTCTCCCTGGGGTACAGAGCGATGGGGGACTCTACCCGGGGTACAGAGCGATGGGGAACTCTCCCCGGGGTACGGAGCGATGGGGGACTCTCCCCGGGGTACGGAGCGATGGGGAACTCTCCCCGGGGTACGGAGCGGTGGGGCACTCTCCCCGGTGTACGGAGGGATGGGGAACTCTCCCCAGGGTACAGAGCGATGGGGAACTCTCCCCAGGGTACAGAGTGATGGGGGACTCTCCCCAGGGTACAGAGCGATGGGGGACTCTCCCCGGGGTACAGAGCGATGGGGAACTCTCCCCAGGGTACAGAGCGATGGGGGACTCTCCCCGGGGTACGGAGCGATGGGGAACTCTCCCCGGGGTACGGAGCGATGGGGCACTCTCCCCGGGGTACGGAGCGGTGGGGCACTCTCCCCGGTGTACGGAGGGATGGGGAACTCTCCCCGGGGTACAGAGTGATGGGGAACTCTCCCCAGGGTACAGAGCGATGGGGGACACTCCCCAGGGTACGGAGCGATGGGGAACTCTCCCTGGGGTACAGAGTGATGGGGGACTCTACCCGGGGTACAGAGCGATGGGGAACTCTCCCTGGGGTACAGAGTGATGGGGGACTCTACCCGGGGTACAGAGCGATGGGGAACTCTCCCCGGGGTACAGAGCGATGGGGGACTCTCCCCGGGGTACGGAGCGATGGGGGACTCTCCCCGGGGTACGGAGCGATGGGGAACTCTCCCCAGGGTACGGAGCGATGGGGAACTCTCCCTGGTGTATGGAGCGATGGGGAACTCTCCCCAATGTACAGATCGATGGAGGACTCTCCCCAGGGTACAGGGCGATGGGGAAATCTCCCCGGGGTACAGAGTAACCGGGCTCTGACCGCTCTCTCTCCCCCTGCTCTCTCTCCCCCCGCTCTCTCTCCCCCAGGCCTGGACGGTCTGAACGAACGCTGTGCCCAGTATAAGAAGGACGGGGCTGACTTTGCCAAGTGGCGCTGTGTCCTGAAGATCACTGACACCACTCCATCAGCTCTCGCCATCATGGAGAATGCCAACGTCCTCGCCCGCTACGCCAGTATTTGTCAGCAGGTACTGAGGGGCACAGGGAGAGATGGGGGGGGGGCCCGGGGAGAGAGTGAAACACGGGGGGAGAGAGAGAGAGAAGGGGAGAGAGAGGGGGGAGAGAGACAGAGAAGGGGAGAGAGAGAGTGTGAAACATGGGGAGAGAGAGAGAGAGAGAGGGGGGGGAGAGAGTGTGAAACATGGGAGAGAGAGAGGGGGAGAGAGACAGAGAAGGGGAGAGAGAGGGGGAGAGAGAGAGAGTGTGAAACATGGGGGGAGAGAGATGGGAGGGGGGAGAGAGAGAAGGGGGGGAGAGAGAGAGAGAGAGAGAGAGTGTGAAACATGGGGGGAGAGAGTGGGGGAGAGAGAGCGAGAGAGAAGTGGGGAGAGAGAGAGTGTGAAACATGGGGGGAGAGAGATGGGAGGGGGGAGAGAGAGAGAGAGAGAGAGAGAGGGGGGAGAGAGAGAGTGTGAAACATGGGGGGACAGAGAGGGGGGGGAGAGAGGTGGGGGGATAGAGAGAGCGAGAGAGAGAAGGGGAGAGAGAGAGATGGAGGGAGAGAGAGAGAGAGGGGAGGGACAGAGAGTGAGAGATGGAGAGTGACAGGGGGAGGGGGAGACAGGGGAGGGGAGAGACAGGGGGAAGAGGGGAGGGGGACGGAGGGGGAGAGGGAAGGGGGAGACAGGGGGAGGGGCAGGGTGAGGGGTGGGGAGACGGGGGGATGGTCAGGGGGAGGGAGGGGGAGGGGTGGTTGTCCCAGTCCCTGACTCTCCCCTCTTTCCCAGAACTGCATTGTCCCGATCGTGGAGCCGGAGATCCTGCCTGACGGAAGCCATGATCTGAAACGATGCCAGTACGTCACAGAGAAGGTAGGTCAGTCACACGAGGCCGTT
>NW_026868427.1:0-37500 GCF_020745735.1 Hemiscyllium ocellatum | reverse complement strand
TGTGCTTTCATCTCCTTGCTCTGGGTTTTCTCCCCCCCCCCCCCCCCCTGCACCTCGCTACTTGTTTGGCAGGAGGCACAGAGCGACTGGCACACACTGCAAAGTCTCTCTGTTCCTGCAGCAAGGGGAGGGCCGGTGGTCGGTGTTGAGGGGGAGATCGATGGGCTTTCCTCCAGGCTTCGAGTCCTTTGGAGAAACCCCCCCCCCACACTGCGGTCCTAAAGTTGTGTCCACCCCACTGGCCGCTCGTCTGCCTCCCCCCCTTCCCCCGGGTTGCCGGGTTCGTCACCTCTGGGTCCCAATTGCCAAACCCACCAGCTCCGTGATTCTGGGCTAAATCTCACCCCTACCCTGTGCACCCAGCACGCCCTTCCCCGGGGCGTTGCTGCCTTCAAGCATCTCCCCTCCCCCCTGCCCCCAGCAAAGCAGCAGTGTAAACACCGCACACAAATGAGGTTCAGCAGCCGGTTTCTGACCAGCCACCAATTCCTTCCAGGATCCGCTGGTTTTCCAAACGGCACTTCCTTCCCCGTTATCCCGCCGTCTGGGAATAATACGATAGGATGTGGAACCTGGGTCTACCCCAAAACGGTGAAACACCGCGCGCGTTCCATTCGGAGGAACGTAACGCACAATGTAGAATCCAGGGGCGTATCCTCCCTCCCTCCTTCCCCAACTTACATGGAGTCTACCGGAATTTCTGAAACCTTTTAGAGCCGGGACAATATCACACTGGGGAAGTGCGAGGGTCATGGACTTTGGGAAGAGGGATAGAGGTAAGGATATTTTCTAAACTGGGAGAAAGCACAGAAATCTGGAGTGCCAAGGGACCTGGGAGTTCTAGTCCAGGATTCTCTCACAGTAAAGGTGCAGGTTGGGTCAGTCATTAGGAAGGCAAACGCAACGATGGCATGAATTGAGAGAATACCAGGATATAAAAGCAGGGATGTACCTCTCAGGCTCCGTCAGGCTCTGGTCAGACCACGTTTGGAGTATTGTGTGCACGGTTTTGGGCCCCGTATCCCAGGAAGGATGTACCGGCCCCTGGAGCGTTCACCGGAATGGTCCCAGGAACCAAAGGTTTAACGCGTGAGGAACGTTTGAGGACTCTGGGCCTGTACTCGATGGAGTTGAGAGGGATGAGGGGGGGAACTTACAAAATACTGACCGTCCTGGACAGAGTGGGTGTCGGGGGGATGTTCCCATTGGGAGGAGAGACTGGGACTCACGGGCACAGCCTGAGAGTAAAGGGAAGAGCCTTTAGAACAGAGAGAAGGAGGAACCTCTCCAGCCAGGGAGTAGGGAATGTGTGGAAGTTACTGCGACAGGAAGCTGTGGGGGCTAGGTCATTCCGTCCATGTACGATGGAGATAGACAGCTTCTTGTGTATTGAGGGATCAAGGATTACTGGGAGATAGTGGGAGAATGGGCTGGAGAAACCGATTCGCCGCGATTGAACGGTGAAGCAGACTTGATGGGCTGAATGGCCTAATTTCTGTCCTTGTGTCTTATGGTCACCGATAACAGAACTCCGCAAGGCCGATTATGATCCCAAAGTCTCCTTTTCCTTGGGGTCAGGAGGTCAGGATCCCTGACCCGTCACGTCTGGGCTGGTTCAAATCCAACACCCAACCATTCCGGTTTTGTTTTCCAGTACACCTTACCTCATATCCCTGGGCCCCACAAGCACAGCTCCCAACATTTCCTCAAAGTGGGTCATCTGGGGGAATGTCTGGGCCCACATGTTGGTGACAAGTCTAGTTCCATCGTGGGTTTGACAGGCTGACCGTAACCCCTCGGCCGCGCCCCACGGTGAACGATGTGCACACCGCTGGTGGGGTGGGTAACTTGGATTGGGTTTATTGTCCCGCGACGCAGTGAAAAGGTTTGCCTTGTGAGCGATACAGACAGGTCACTGAGATAAATAATAGGGAGACAGCAGCACAAACAAAACCACAGGGACAGGCTAATGTTAGGGGTTTGTGAGACCATTCGGTATTCTAACAACAGGAGGGGAGAGGTTGTACAGAAACATCCCCAGGGTGGGGTGGGTCTTTGAGAACGCTGGGGGCCTTCCCTTGTCAGTGGGGTCTGGGAGACGGAGCCTGGAGACGGGAGGTTGTCCTTTGTGATTGTCCAGGCCGCGTTCCCCCACTCTCCCTGTCACCGTCTCTGATCTGGAATGGTGCAGTGACCGTGCCGGGTAGCGGTAACGCCCCAGACCGAGCGCTCTTGGCGGCACACCCTCTCAAAGTTGGCGAGGGTCACGCCAAGTTTCCTCAGCTGCCCGAGGGAGGGAGGGAGGGTGGGGGGGAAAGGTCGCCGGGTCTTTGTGACCAGTGCGTCCGCCGCGTGAAGAGACCGAGAAAGCTCGTTGTGGATGACCCCCCTCCCAGGAGCTCGACACCCTCCGAGTTGCTGGCGATGACTCTGAGAGACAGGATCTGCTTGCATTCAGAGAAGGCCGGACTGATTAGGAAGGGTTTGCGCTGCTTTCTGCTCGCGTCTCTCAAACTTTCACAGTCAGCAAGAGGAATGGCGAGGGCAGAGCAGGGGGCATCGTTTACTTGGATTCTCGATGAGGCTTCACACCTCAGACTAATTGGTGAACTCTGTTTGCGTGGGGTGGAGAGTGTGACTGCCAGTTGGATACAGACGGATGGAGCCAGAGGGTGGTGGTGGAGGGTTGTCTTTTTTCAGACTGGAGGCCTGAGACCAGCGATGTTCCACCGGGATCGGCGCTGGGCCCTCTTCGTTTTAGATTAGATTACTTTAGAGTGCGGAAAAGGGCCCTTCGGCCCAACAAGTCCACACCGACCCACCGAAGCGCAACCCACCCATTTACCCCTTTACCTAACACTACGGGCAATTTAGCACGGCCAATTCACCCTGGCCCGCACATCTTTGGACTGTGGGAGGAAACCCACGCAGACACGGGGAGAACGTGCAAACTCCGCACAGTCCGTCGCCCTGTCTGTCGTTTATATAAATGGTTTGGATGCGAATATTGGAGGCATGGTTAAACCACACCAAGATGGGTGGGATCGTGGGCAGAAAAGATGGTTATCTAAGGTCATCTTGACCAATTGGGTCAATGGGCTGAGGAGTTCAATTTGGATCAACGCGATTGGTTGCATTTTGGTAAAGCTAACAAGGGGGGGGCTGATACAGTTCATGGTAGAGCCCTGGGCTAGTGTCGCAGAACTGAGGGATCCAGGGGGTTCAGGGACATAACCCGTCACGGGTAGACGGAGGGGTGGGGGAAGAAGGTGGTGTTTAGCCAGCGTGCCCACATCGCTCAGACCTTTGAGCATCAGGAGGTGGGGACGTCACACTGAGGTCGTACAGGACGTTGGTGAGACCTCTTCGGGAATACTGTGTCCGGTTCTGTTACGGGACAAACGTTATTAACCCGGAGAGGGTTCCGAAGAGATTTACAGGGATGTTCCCGGGAATGGAGGGTTTGCTTAGAAGGAGGGGGCCGGCTTCGTGAGAGCGCAGGAGGTTGAGGGGTGGCCTTTTAAAATCAGGAGGGGAATACGCCTCACTTTAAGCACCCTGTGGTCTGTGTGTCCTTGTTCACTGTGATCTGCCTGTCCCACTCGTAACACAATACTTTTCACTGTACTTAGGTACACGGGACCACGATAGATCAAATCAAGTGAGGGAAATAGCAAGGAGCTTTCCCCTAGGGTGGGTGGGGTACAAAACTAGGGGGGGGGGCAGGGTGTATCTTTAAGGTAAGAGCAGAAAGAGATTCAGGTGTGGAAAAAACGTCCAGAGGAAGTGGTAGACGTTATAACGTTGAAGACATTTGGACAAATGCATGAATAGGAAAGATTTGGAGGTATCAGCGTTGGACTGGGGGGGAGTGGACAACCCTTCCCAATGAAGGTCTCTGGCCTCCCCTGCTCCTCAGACGCTCTTGTGCTTTTCCGGTGCCCACACTCTCGACTCTTGACCCTCCGGCATCTGCGATCCTCACGTCCACAGAATGTTTTTTTTAAATCACACAGCAGCCCCTAGGCTGGAGCCCCAGCAGGTTTTACCCGGAATCGCGAGCTTTTCCGTTTGTAACGTGCGTCGATGATCCGGAAGACGGCATGGTCGGTGCGTTGGCAGGCGACACCGACGATTGCGGGAGGAGCAGACAGCGTGAGGCACTGTCAGAGCGTCCAGGAGGGGGGTATAGATGGGCAGGAGAGTTGGGCGGGGAAGGGGCAGATGGAGTTCAATCCAGGCAAATGTGAGGTGAAAGATGCCCCTCTCCCTCCCTGAGGGGGTAAAGATGCCCCTCCCTCCCTGAGGGGGTAAAGATGCCCCTCTCTCTCTGGGGGGGTAAAGATGCCCCTCTCTCCCTGAGGAGGTAAAGATGCCCCCCTATCCCTGAGGAGGTAAAGATGCCCCTCTCTCCCTGAGGAGGTAAAGATGCCCCTCCCTCCCTGAGGGGGTAAAGATGCCCCCCTATCCCTGAGGGGGTAAAGATGCCCCTCTCTCCCTGAGGGGGTAAAGATGCCCCTCCCTCCCTGAGGGGTAAAGATGCCCCTCTATCCCTGAGGGGGTAAAGATGCCCCTCCCTCCCTGAGGGGGTAAAGATGCCCCTCTATCCCTGAGGGGTAAAGATGCCCCTCCCTCCCTGAGGGGTAAAGATGCCCCTCTATCCCTGAGGGGGTAAAGATGCCCCTCTATCCCTGAGGAGGTAAAGATGCCCCTCCCTCCCTGAGGGGGTAAAGATGCCCCTCTATCCCTGAGGAGGTAAAGATGCCCCTCCCTCCCTGAGGGGGTAAAGATGCCCCTCCCCCTGAGGGGGTAAAGATGCCCCTCCCTCCCTGAGGGGGTAAAGATGCCCCTCCCTCCCTGAGGGGGTAAAGATGCCCCTCTATCCCTGAGGAGGTAAAGATGCCCCTCCCTCCCTGAGGGGGTAAAGATGCCCCTCCCTCCCTGAGGGGGTAAAGATGCCCCTCCCTCCCTCCCTGAGGGGTAAAGATGCCCCTCCCCCTGAGGGGGTAAAGATGCCCCTCCCCCTGAGGGGGTAATGATGCCCCTCTATCCCTGAGGAGGTAAAGATGCCCCTCCCCCTGAGGGGGTAAAGATGCTCCTCTATCCCTGAGGGGTAAAGATGCCCCTCCCCCTGAGGGGGTAAAGATGCCCCTCCCTGAAGGGGGTAAAGATGCCCCTCTATCCCTGAGGGGTAAAGATGCCCCTCCCTGAAGGGGTTAAAGATGCCCCCCTCTCCCTGAGGGGGTAAAGATGCCCCTCCCCCTGAGGGGGTAAAGATGCCCCCCTCTATTTGAAGGGGGTAAAGATGGCTGCCTCTCTCACACACAGTGATATGGGCAAGTGGGGGAGGGGAACGTTCAAGATGCCCCTCAGTCCCTCCCATTCTGGCTGCCCCGCACTAAGATGGCGGGCAGGGTGGCCAGTGGGCGGGGAGAATCCCACGTGACTCAAACGGCCGTTGGCGACCTGGCAGCAGCGCGCACGCGCAGCCCTGGCCACTCCACCAGCCTCGCAGGGAGGCATTGTGCGCCTGCGCCTCCGCCGTCACGGGCGAGGCTTGGGGGCGGTTAATGGGCGGGGCTAATCCGCGCATGCGCCCTCGCTATCCTCTCTCCCCCGCCGCCGCCATCTTGTATTCGGGTCGGCCCGAAGCGGCGCTCTGCGCTCTCTCTCCCTCCCTTTCTCTCTCTCTTCTTGTGCTGGCTGGACGCCGCGAGGCCTCGAGGAGGGGGAGGCGACGGAAACAGTACAGGTAAGAAAAAGAACTGGCGACGAAAAGGTGCGGGGGGGGGGAAAAGAAGCGGCTACGCTGTTGCCGATTCCCAGCCGCCCCCCCGACGACCGATCCCGGGCCGTCGCTCGCTCGGCCATTCCCGGAGCGGGCCAGTGCGCAGCCGCGGGCGGTTCGGAGGCTTTTCGGCTATCTCCGGAGCGGGTCAGTGCGCAGCCGCGGGCGGTTCGGAGGCTTTTCGGCTATCTCCGGAGCGGGTCAGTGCGCAGCCGCGGGCAGGTCGGAGGCGTTCGGTGATCTCCGGAAAAGGGGGTGGGGCCAGTGCGCAGCCTCGTCCGGTGCGGCTGTCCCGCGAAGGTGGGCAGCGCGCAGCCGCGGGCGGTTCGGAAGCGTTCGGCGATCTCCGGAAGAGGGGTGGGGTGAGGGGGGCCAGTGCGCAGCCTCGTCCGGTGCGGCTGTCCCGCGAAGGTGGGCAGCGCGCAGCCGCGGGCGGTTCGGCAACGCTCGGGAGCTGTCCGGAGGCACCTCAGTGCGCAGTCGCAGACGGGCTCGGCGGTGTCCGGAGGAGAGGTGGAGCCGTGCGCGCATGCGCGGTGAGGACCCTTGCACCTGCAGAGGGAAGGCAATCTCCCAGTGAGGCCATTCGTCCCCTCTACCCTGCTGGGCCACTCAGTGAGATGTTGGCTCTTTTTCTGTTTGTCTCTGGCCTAATGGACGACCCCCTCATTCTGAGGTGATTCCTTCTGGTCCTAGAACCTCCCAGAAATTAAAAATCACATCACACACACACACCCCAATAGTCCAACTATTAAAAAAAATAACGTCACCCAACACCAGGTTATGGTCCAACAAGGAGAAGGTGAGGACACGCAGATGCTGGAGATCACAGCTGAAAAATGTGTTGCTGGAAAAGCGCAGCAGGTCAGGCAACACATCCGAGGAGCAGGAGAATCGACGTTTCGGGCAGAAGACCTTCATCCCCTTGGATGCTCCCTGACCTGCTGCGCTTTTCCAGCACCACACTTTCGTCTCTGACCCCCAGCATCTGCTGCCCTCACTCCCTCCTAGACTGCTGTTATGTCTTTCATCGTTTAGAATGGGTTGCAGGTTTTGGTTCCCTTACAGTGTGGGAACAGGCCATTCAGCCCCAACAAGACCCTCTGAAGAGTAACCCACCCCGACCCTATATCTACCCCTTGACTAATGCACCTAACGCTACGGGCAGTTTAGCACGGCCAGTTCCGCTGACCTGCACGTCTTTGGACTGTGGGAGGAAACCTGAGCATCTGGAGGAAATCCACGCAGGCACGAGAAAAATGTGCAAACTCCACACAGACAGTGGGGAATTGAACCGGGTCCCTGGCGCTGTGAGGCAGCAGTGCCAACCACTGAGCCATTTCACCGCCCGTCATTAAAATGTAAGCCAAAAACGTCTTTCAAATCCCCTTCTCAAAATAATTTCAGCTTATATAAAAAAGAAGTGACACATTAGCTCAGCCAATGCATTAAAGGTGAGAGGTTAGAATCTGTCTGTATCCCACGAGTTATAAGAACAGTTGGAGACTGTAGGGCGGGGGGGGGGGGTCTATTTCTGTGCTGTATAACAGAGTCTGTTCTGCCATTCATTGTGATTGTAGCTGGTCTGATCATCCTCAACTCCACTTTCCAGCCCTTTCTTCACTCTTTTCCACCCCTCCCAAAAAACAATCCCTTTCTATTCCCTTCCTGATTTAAAAACCCCTCTCTCTCGGCCTTGGATATACTGAACGACCCAGCCTCGACAGCCCTCCGCAGTAAAGAATTCCACTTGGAGAGAAGAAATTCCTCCTCGTCTGGTGTCTTGGTTGGGCGACCCATCATTCGGAGATGAAGAATAAGCCTCTGGGTCTACGGGGGGGGGGAAGCTAACTCTCTGCATCTCACATCTCACACCCCCTTGTTTCAGTAAGGTCAGATCTCATTCTTTTGAACCCCAATGAACACCGACCCGATCTCTGGGTGGCAAGGTGACTCAGTGGTTAGTGCTGCTGCCACACAGCGCCAGGGACCCAGGTTCAGTTCCTGCCTTGGGCCATTGTCTGTGTGGAGTTTGCACGTTCCTTCCAGTGCCTGCGTGGGTTTCCTCCGGGTGCTGCAGTTTCCTCCCACAATCCAAAGATGTGCAGGTCAGTTGAATTGGCCGTTCTAAATTGCCCGTAATGTTAGGTGCATTAGTCAGGGGTAGATATAGTGTCGGGGAATGGGTCTGGGTGGGTTACTCTTCTGCGGGTCGGTGTGGACTTGTTGGGCCAAATGGCCTGTTTCCGGACTGTAGGGAATCTGATCTCGATCTCTCCTCCATAGGACAGTGCCTCCTCATCCCCGCGATCCCTGCACTGCCTCGATAAAACAGTTTGCAGTATTCCGGCTGTGGGCTGACTAATGCCTTGTGTAGGTTTAGCAAAACCTCCCCACGTTCCTACTCCATTCCCTTCGAATTAAAGGCCAGCATTCCCTTTCCCCTGCCTTGTTACCCTCTGGGCTTGGATGCCAGTTTTAATCATGTAGAAGAGTAGTCCATTCGGCCCTTCGAATCTGTTCCCCCTTCGAAAAGATCGTGGCTGATCATCCAGTTTGGCCCCCGTTCCTGTTTTTCTCTCCAGCCCCTTACATTTTTTTAGTCCCAAGAACCAAACGTAACTCTTTCTTGAAAACATTTGATGTTTTGGCCTTAACCAGTGACAGAGAAATCCTCAGGCTCACCTCTGGCTGGGTGAGTGACGATATTTCTCATTCTGGCCCGAACCATCGATCCTCCTGCTGCTCGGATGCTGCCTGACCTGCTGTGCTTTTCCAGCCACGCGCTCCCAACTCCCAGCTCCAGCATCTGCAGACCTCTCGGTCTCCTTGAAGATATTCCCCCTCAGCCGGACTGTGACCCTGCCCCCTGAGAGCTCCGTTCTGTCGCGTTTTGCCAGGGAGACCTTTTACTCGGGCCATACATTAAACCTGCCTCATCAAAGGGTGTAGGTTTGCTCGCTGAGCTGTAGGCTGGATACCACCCCTCCACCCTAAATCTCAACCTGAGCCACAAACCGCCACAAACCTGGCTGCCTCATCAAAGTTAAACGCCAGGTCATGGTCCAGCAGATTTATTTGGAAACATGAGCTTTCCCAGCACTGTAACCATCAGACAGCCACCTGATGAAGGAGCGTCGCTCCGAAAGCGAGTGTGCTTCCAGTTAAACCTGTGTGATTGTTAACTGTGTACACCCCAGTCCAACACTGGCATCTCCAAATTATTACATTAGATTAGATTACTTACAGTGTGGAAACAGGCCCTTCGGCCCAACAAGTCCACACCGACCCGCCGAAGTGCAACCCACCCACACCCCTACATTTACCCCTTACCTAACACTACGGGCAATTTAGCATGGCCAATTCACCTGACCCGCACATCTTTGGACTGTGGGAGGAAACCGGAGCACCCGGAGGAAACACACGCAGACACGGGGAGAACGTGCAAACTCCAAACAGTCAGTCGCCAGAGGCGGGAATTGAACCCGGGTCTCTGGCGCTGTGAGGCAGCAGTGCTAACCCACTGTGCCACCGTGCCACCCACAATGCCTCAGCAAACATCACCAGATCCATAATAGGCTGATCCTTGCTTTGATCTACCACACGCTGTTCCGGGAAACTGTTGGGAGTGCACTGTATGAATTTTCCCTCCTGGCTGCCATTCCCCACTGACGTGAAGGTTAAAGTTCATGTGCTGCAATTCTCATATGCCCTCATTACCCCCTGACTGACCTTCTGTCCCACTGCGGGGCTTACCGCCTTGGTCCCTTCCAGTCTTTCCTTTCCCCATTTCATTTCTTACCTGCACCCCGTGTGGATTACAGAGTCATTCAGCAGGGTCACAGCCAGTCCGTACTGAACGTGATCACAAGCTAAGATGAGAATAGTGCAGCAGGAACACAGCCGGTCAGGCAGCATCCGAGGAGCAGGAAAGTCGGTTTTCCTCAGGCGCTGCCTGACCTTTCCAGCCACAACTCTAATCTCCAGCAGCCGCATAATCGCAACTGAAACTAATTCCTGGCCCATATGCCTCCAAACCTACCCAAATCTCCTTCAATTGTTAGAACTGTACTGTCGTCCACCACTCCCTCTGAGTGCTTCGTGTGGGGAGTGACAAAAATTGCCCCTCGTGTCCTTTTGAAATCTTTCTCCCCTCATCTTAAAACGATGCCCCCTCCACCTCCCCCCCCCCAGAGAAAGGAGCCTGGTCATTGACCTTATCAAACCAGCCATGATTGTATGAACCTTATTAAAATCATCCCTCAACCTCCTACACGGCAGTGAGAAACTGTGCCACGCTATTTTTACATCGAAACCGCTCCGTTCTGCATCTTTGGAAGAAGATGATTTCTTGCTGTTGTTTGCATTCTGCCAACAAAGCTGCTGCTTCTGCCTGTTCTTTCGGAAATGCCCAAGCTCCTGAATATTTGATTTCCCAGCTTTGATCAGCTGGAACCAGGTCTGGGCATATCTGTGTCATTTCATCACGTGTTCTTCCTGCTACGCAGTTTTCAGTAAAGAGCTGCTGTTTTTTAGTCTCTTATCCACCTCTCTCCCTCCACTGTGCTGTGTATTTCTGTCTCAATACCAGTATTAAAATTGCCACCGTATCCTTTACCTTAGTAAGCCCATGTTTCCCCTCCTAAACCCCTCCATTTTCATTAAAACCTCCTATATCACTAGTAGGGGGTGTCCTGCTCTATGAAGACAAGAGGGTAGCAGTGGGAGTGTGTACCCTGGGGAGAGCCAGTGCTTGGTGGGAGACCTGTACCCCAGGGTAAATGGGTGCCACACAGTCGAGTGGGTGCCCTGTTTTGTGTCTGTCTGTCTGTCTGACAGTGTGTGTGTGTCTCTCTCTCTGTGTCTCTCTGTCTGTGTCTGTCTGACTGTGTGTGAGAGTGACGAGTCTGTGTGTCTGTCTATGTGTCTATCTGTTTGTGTGTCTGTCTGTCTGTCACTGTGTGTGTTTGTCTGACTGTGTGTGAGAGTCTGTGTCTGTCTATGTGTGTATCTGTTTGTGTGTCTGACTGTGTGTGAGAGTGACGAGTCTGTCTGTGTGTCTGTCTATGTGTGTATCTCTGTCTGTCCCTGTGAGTGTGTCTGTCACTGTGTGTGTGTCTGTCTGACTGTGTGTGAGAGCGTGAGTGTGTGACTGTGTCTGTCTGTGATTGTGTCTGTCTGTCTGTGTGAGTGTGTGTGTGACTGTGTGAGAGTGAGTGTGTGTGTGTCTGTCTGACTGTGTGTGAGAGCGTGAGTGTGTGACTGTGTCTGTCTGTCTGTGTGAGTGTGTGTGTGACTGTGTGAGAGTGTGTGTGTGTGTGTGTGTGTCTGTGTCTCTGTGTGACTGTGACACTGTGTCTCTGTCATTCCCAGTGAGTACCCTGTTAACCAGCACACTCTCCTCTTCCTGCTGCCTCCTACCAGCTCCCTCCCTCCACGATGACAGAGATCAGCGATCTGGACCGGCAGATCGAGCAGCTTCGACAGTGTGAGCTCATTAAGGAGAATGAAGTCAAAGCACTGTGTGCCAAAGCCAGGTGGGTGCTGCTGTGGGTGAGGCTCCTGCCAGCCTCCACCCCCTCTCTACACCTCCCCCCAACCAGCACCTTCCTGTTCCCACCCCCACATAAACAAATACGCACACACTCTCTCTCGCACGCACGCACTCTCTCTCTCGCACGCACGCACTCTCTCTCTCGCGCACACACACTCTCTTTCTTGCACGCACTCTCTCTCTCTCTCGCACGCACGCACGCACTCTCTCTCTCTCTCGCACGCACGCACTCTCTCTCTCTCTCGCACGCACACACACACTTTCTTGCACGCACACACTCTCGCACGCACGCACTCTCTCGCACGCACTCTCTCGCACGCACGCAGTCTCTCGCACGCGCACACACACTCTCGCACGCACACTCTCTCGCACGCACGCACTCTATCTCGCACGCACTCTCTCTCGCACACACGCTCTCTCGCACGCACACACGCTCTCTCTCTCGCACGCAAGCACTCTATCTCGCACGCACGCACTCTCTCTCTCGCACGCACACGCGCTCTCTCGCACGCGCTCTCTCGCACGCACTCTCTCGCACGCACTCTCTCGCACGCACTCTCTCGCACGCACTCTCTCGCACACACGCACTCTCGCGCACACTCTCTCGCATGCACACACTCTCTCGCACGCACGCACTCTCTCTCGCACGCACGCACTCTCTCGCTTTCTCACGCTCTCTCTCTGTCTCACACACGCTCTCTCTCTCTCTCTCTCACATGCTCTCTCTCACACGCTCTCTCTCTCTCTCTCTCTCTCACATGCTCTCTCTCTCTCTCACACACACTCTCTCTCTCTCACACACACCCACGCTATCACACTCTCTCACGCGCATACGCACACACACTCAGATACCCAGACACCCACCTCTGGTATCTATTCCCCCCCCCGACCCTGCTTGTTGCTATTCTCGGTGACACATGAAGCTCCTGTCTTTAACCCAATCTTATTGTTAAGCTCTTTGGCCACAGATGAAACTCCTTAGTTGCTATCCCTTGCAGGTTATTTTGAATCCAGTCTCTCCGTGATGTTCCCAGTCATTGGGGATGCCAAAAGATTTCCTTTGCTTTTCCTTCCTGCCTTTTAACGGACTGTCCCGCTCTCCGTGACCTGTTTTGCCCCTCGCCCCATCTTGGTTTGTTTTCGTTACGGACTCTGGGTCCCGCCTGGCAAATTCCCATCTTATTTCAGATGTGTAGGTGTGGGTTGTGCTGCCTAATCTCCTCCCTAATTGCCCCCTGAGAAGGCCTGGGTGCACCCCCACTGCTGTTCGTGGGAGGGGGAACTGTGAGTCTGTGTTGGACAGGGCCCAGAGGGCTGACCTAGCTGTGGGGAAATGAGAGCTGGTGGTCTGTAGAAGTAGGAACAAGCTGCCTGGGTGCAGTTAATAGGGGTTCCATGGAGCCATTGAGGTTTACAGCACAGAAACAAACCTTTCACTCCAACTCCCTATTCACGCAGACCAGGTATCCTTCATAATCTCGTCCCATTGGACAACGTTTAGCCCATATCCCTCTAAACCTTTCCTGTTCACAGGCTTTGAGAAGGTTTGTAGCTCAGGTTGAGGTTCTGGATGTAGGTTTGCTCACTGAGCTGGAAGGTTCGTTTTCCTTCCTATTTCTACACCCATCCTTTTGCCTTTCTCATTGTACCAGCCTCCACCACTTCCTCTGGCAGCTCGTTCCATTCACTCGCCACCCTCTGGGTGAAAAAGTTGCCCCTTAGCTCTCTCTTTAAATCTTTCCCCCTCTCACCTCAAAACCTATGCCCCCTCTAGTTCTGGACTCCCTGACCCTAGGGAACAGGCTTTGCCTATTTCCCCTATCCATGCCCCTCATAATTTTGTAAACCTCTATCAGGTCCCCCCTCAGCCTCTGACGCTCCAGCGAAAACAGCCCCAGCCTGTTCAGCCTCTCCCTGTAGCTCACACCCTCCAATCCTGGGAACATCCTTGTAAATCTTTTCTGAACCCTTTCAAGTTTCACAACATTCCCTCTTGTAGCCGGGAGACCAGAGGCCGAATGCAGTATTCCAGAGGTGGCCTCGCCAATACAGCCATGACTTCCCAACTCCTACATTTAATGCACTAACCAATAAGGGTAAATAGACCAAACACGGCCCCGATTTCCTGTGATTCCACTTCCAAGGAACCGGGAACCTGAATTCCAAGGCCTCATTGTTGAATAACTCGCCCCCCAGGGCCATAGATTGAGTGCGTTCTGCGTGCTGCTGTTGTTGATACAGTGAGGGCTAAGTGAGCCAGCTGTGTACCTGCGGTGACCGGTCTATGACTGAACCCCAGCTGCCCACCTTCTCCCATCTCCCACACTCCCTTCACAGAGCACGAGTCAGCCAGCCTCAGAAGTGCCAGCCCCCCCCCCCCACCCCCCCCCCCCCCCCACCCCCCCCCCCCCCCCCCCCCCCCCCCCCCCAGTCGCTGTCTGTGGGAAAGAGTTATAGACCCAGCTCTGTCCCACGCTCTGGGAAGAAGTGTTTGCTAACCTCACTCCTGTAAGGACCAGTTTGAAATGCCTCACAGCGCCAGAGACCCGGGTTCAATTCCCGCCTCAGGCGACTCTCTGTGTGGAGTTTGCACATTCTCCCCGTGTTGGCGTAGATTTCCTCCAGGTGCTCCAGTTTCCCCTCACAGTCCAAAGATGTGCAGGATGAGGCCATGCTAAATTACCTGTAGTGTTAGGGGAATGGGTCTTGCTGGGTTGCTCTTCGGCGGGACGGTGTGGACCTGTTGGGCAGAAGGGCCCGTTTCCATGCTGTAAGTAATCTAATCTAATCTCAAATCGAACTGTGGATCAGGAGCAAAACCAGAAGCTGCTGGAAAAACTCAGCAGGTCTGGCAGCAGCGTCTGTGCAGAGAAATGCGAGTTCCCCTTTCTGGTCTGGCCACCCTTCCTTTCGAACTCTCTGGTCCTGGAATGTGAACTTGGATCTCTCTTCACAGACGCTGCCAGGCCCGGTGAGTTATTCCTGCAAATGTTTGACTCCGTCACCCTCCTCCTCGACTCCTAGTCGCCACGGGGTGAATCGGCCAAGTTCCCCTCAATACCTTCTAACACCATCAGCCCCTGGACCTCCCTCCCCCTCCCCTATTTGAGTGGAGTCTCCGCCCGGTGATTTACAGGGTGAGGGAATTATTCCAGTGATTTGACACTTCCCTCCCTTCCCCACCCCCAGTCCTGAAGTGGGTTCTGACCAGGAATACCGAGAACAGGAGCTATAATTCCTAACCACTCCAAACCCAAAACCCTGTTTTCACCGTACTCAGACACCCGCCACAATCCCATCCAACTCCCCTCATGCTCCCACCCCCCCCCCCCCCCCCCGCCGCCATCTTGTTTGTTGATGAGCTGGTTATAACAGATTGCCTCCTGTCTGTATGTGTGTAGGGAGATCCTCGTAGAGGAGAGTAATGTGCAGCAGGTGGATTCTCCAGTGACGGTGAGTGTCCAGGAACAACACCTCATTCATTTCTCCACGCTTCGGCACTCTCTCATACCCCACCCCATCCCCATTTCACCCGTTAATGAATTATATCAGCAGCATTTAATCCTGAAACAACTCGGGCACTAACTCAATCAGGCAAAGGGTCACCTCCGAGGGAGCCCCGCACTGTGGGCGGGTCAGCGCCGAGGGAGCCCCGCACTGTGGGCGGGTCAGCGCCGAGGGAGCCCCGCACTGTGGGCGGGTCAGCGCCGAGGGAGCCCCGCACTGTGGGCGGGTCAGCGCCGAGGGAGCCCCGCACTGTGGGCGGGTCAGCGCCGAGGGAGCCCCGCACTGTGGGCGGGTCAGCGCCGAGGGAGCCCCGCACTGTGGGCGGGTCAGCGCCGAGGGAGCCCCGCACTGTGGAGGGTCAGCGCCGAGGGAACCCCGCACTGTGGGAGGGTCAGCGCCGAGGGAGCCCCGCACCGTGAGAGGGTCAGCGCCGAGGGAGCCCCGCACTGTGGGAGGGTCAGCGCCGAGGGAGCCCCGCACTGTGAGAGGGTCAGCGCCGAGGGAGCCCCGCACTGTGGGAGGGTCGGCGCCGAGGGAGCCCCCGCACTGTGGGCGGGTCGGCGCCGAGGGAGCCCCGCACTGTGGGAGGGTCGGCGCCGAGGGAGCCCCCGCACTGTGGGCGGGTCGGCGCCGAGGGAGCCCCCGCACTGTGGGCGGGTCGGCGCCGAGGGAGCCCCGCGCGGTGGGCGGGTCGGCGCCGAGGGAGCCCCGCGCGGTGGGCGGGTCAGCGCCGAGAGAGCCCCGCGCTGTGGGAGGGTCAGCGCCGAGGGAGCCCCGCGCTGTGGGAGGGTCAGCGCCGAGGGAGCCCCGCGCTGTGGGCGGGTCAGCGCCGAGGGAGCCCCGCCCTGTGGGAGGGTCAGCGCCGAGGGAGCCCCGCCCTGTGGGCGGGTCAGCGCCGAGGGAGCCCCGCACTGTGGGCGGGTCAGCGCCGAGGGAGCCCCGCACTGTGGGCGGGTCAGCGCCGAGGGAGCCCCGCACTGTGGGCGGGTCAGCGCCGAGGGAGCCCCGCACTGTGGGCGGGTCAGCGCCGAGGGAGCCCCGCACCGTGGGAGGGTCAGCGCCGAGGGAGCCCCGCACCGTGGGAGGGTCAGCGCCGAGGGAGCCCCGCACCGTGGGAGGGTCAGCGCCGAGGGAGCCCCGCACCGTGGGAGGGTCAGCGCCGAGGGAGCCCCGCACCGTGGGAGGGTCAGTGCCGAGGGAGCCCCGCACCGTGGGAGGGTCAGCACGAGGGAGCCCCGCACTGCGGGAGGGTCAGCGCCGAGGGTCAGCAATGAAGTACAGGGTGTGCGAGGTTTCTGATGGTTGTTCTCTTTGTGTCCAGGTTTGTGGCGATATCCACGGTCAGTTCTATGACCTGAAGGAATTATTCAGGGTGAGTGACAGTTTCTGTGCCCTTGTCTCCCCCCGTTCCCCTTCCCCCTCCCCTCCCCTGGGGGATGCACTATTGAGGCATTGAGGCCGGACCCACCCCCGGGCCACGTGTCGGAAACGGTGAACTTTGGAGAGATCATCTTGCTCCTCGTTCTGATCCTGTCACTTTGTCATTGCCCCCCTCCCCCCCCCCCCCCCCAAGGTGGGCGGCGATGTACCAGAGACCAACTATCTGTTTATGGGAGACTTTGTGGACCGAGGGTTCTACAGCGTTGAGACCTTCCTGCTGCTGCTTGCTCTGAAGGTGAGGGGCTGCTCTGAGGGTGGGTCGGGCAAATCTCCCACGGCTGGGAAAGGAAGGTTTCATCACACCAGGTTTACCACCACCACAGTGGCAACACGCACTGAGGGTGGGGGGGCTTTACTCTGTACCTAACCCCGTGCTGTCCCTGTCCCTGGGATGGGGGGACAGTGTAGAGGGAGCTTTACTCTGTATCTAACCCCGTGCTGTCCCTGTCCCTGGGATGGGGGGACAGTGTAGAGGGAGCTTTACTCTGTATCTAACCCCGTGCTGTCCCGGTCCCTGGGATGGTGGGGGGACAGTGTAGAGGGAGCTTTACTCTGTATCTAACCCCGTGCTGTCCCTGGGATGGGGGGGAGACAGTGTAGAGGGAGCTTTACCCTGTATCTAACCCCGTGCTGTCTCTGGGATGGTGGGGACAGTGTAGAGGAAGCTTTACTCTGTATCTAACCCCGTGCTGTCCCTGGGATTGGGGGGGGGGGAAACAGTGTAGAGGAAGCTTTACTCTGTATCTAACCCCGTGCTGTCCCGGTCCCTGGGATGGTGGGGGGTACAGTGTAGAGGGAGCTTTACTCTGTATCTAACCCCGTACTGTCCCTGGGATGGAGGGTGACAGTGCAGAGGGAGCTTTACTCTGTATCTAACCCCGTGCTGTCCCTGGGATGGTGGGGGGACAGTGTAGAGGGAGCTTTACTCTGTATCTAACCCCGTGCTGTCCCTGGGATGGTGGGGGGACAGTGTAGAGGAAGCTTTACTCTGTATCTAACCCCGTGCTATCCCTGTCCCTGAGATGGGAGGGACAGTGTAGAGGGAGCTTTACTCTGTATCTCACCCCGTGCTGTCCCTGTCCCTGGGATGGAGTGGGGACAGTGTAGAGGGAGCTTTACTCTGTATCTAACCCCGTGCTGTCCCTGTCCCCGGGATGGGGGGGGACAGTGTAGAGGGAGCTTTATTCTGTATCTAACCCCGTGCTGTCCCTGTAGCTGGGATGGTGGGGGGGACAGTGTAGAGGGAGCTTTACTCTGTATCTAACCCCGTGCTGTCCCTGTCCCTGGGCTGGGGGGGACAGTGCAGAGGGAGCTTTACTCTGTATCTAACCCCGTGCTGTCCCTGGGATGGGGGTGGGGGGGACAGTGTAGAGGGAGCTTTACTCTGTATCTAACCCCGTGCCGTCCCTGGGATGGGGGTGGGGGGGACAGTGTAGAGGGAGCTGTGTGGGGTTGGTATAATGTTGAAAGACCATTGCAGTGTTGGCAGTACCCCTGAGCCCCTCATTCTCTCTCTGCCCCCCCACCCTGGCTGAACCTCGATCTGATGTCTCCCTCAGGTGCGATACCCTGACAGGATCACCCTGATCCGCGGGAACCACGAGAGTCGACAGATCACACAGGTCTACGGTTTCTACGATGAGTGTCTGCGGAAGTATGGCTCAGTCACGGTGTGGCGGTACTGCACTGAAATCTTCGATTACCTCAGTCTCTCAGCAATCATCGACGGGAAGGTGAGGGCTGCGGAAATGGGGGGAGGGGGAACGGGGTCAAGGTGGAGGGTCAGTTACACCCACACGGGGTTCCCGGGGAGTGGGGAGTGAGGGGGTGATGGTGCTGTGTGTCACTGGGGGGTTAGGGGAAACACGGTGACCCTCCCTGGGCCCGGTCTCCATCCTGACTGAGGGTCAGTTACACCCACACGGGGTTCCCGGGGAGTGAGGGGGTGATGGTGCTGTGTGTCACTGGGGGGGTTAGGGGGAACACGGTGACCCTCCCTGGGCCCGGTCTCCATCCTGACTGAGGGTCAGTTACACCCACACGGTGTTCCCGGGGAGTGTGGAGTGAGGGGGTGATGGTGCTGTGTGTCACTGGGGGGTTAGGGGAAACACGGTGACCCTCCCTGGGCCCGGTCTCCATCCTGACTGAGGGTCAGTTACACCCACACGGGGTTCCCGGGGAGTGAGGGGGTGATGGTGCTGTGTGTCACAGGGGGCGTTAGGGGGAACACGGTGACCCTCCCTGGGCCCGGTCTCCATCCTGACTGAGGGTCAGTTACACCCACACGGGGTTCCCGGGGAGTGAGGGGGTGATGGTGCTGTGTGTCACAGGGGGGGTTAGGGGGAACACGGTGACCCTCCCTGGGCCCGGTCTCCATCCTGACTGAGGGTCAGTTACACCCACACGGGGTTCCCGGGGAGTGAGGGGGTGATGGTGCTGTGTGTCACAGGGGGGGTTAGGGGGAACACGGTGACCCTCCCTGGGCCCGGTCTCCATCCTGACTGAGGGTCAGTTACACCCACACGGGGTTCCCGGGGAGTGAGGGGGTGATGGTGCTGTGTGTCACGGGGGGGGTTAGGGGGAACACGGTGACCCTCCCTGGGCCCGGTCTCCATCCTGACTGAGGGTCAGTTACACCCACACGGGGTTCCCGGGGAGTGAGGGGGTGATGGTGCTGTGTGTCACAGGGGGGGTTAGGGGGAACACGGTGACCCTCCCTGGGCCCGGTCTCCATCCTGACTGAGGGTCAGTTACACCCACACGGTGTTCCCGGGGAGTGTGGAGTGAGGGGGTGATGGTGCTGTGTGTCACTGGGGGGTTAGGGGGAACACGGTGACTCTCCCTGGGCCCGGTCTCCATCCTGACTGAGGGTCAGTTACACCCACACGGGGTTCCCGGGGAGTGGGGAGTGAGGGGGTGATGGTGCTGTGTGTCACAGGGGGGTTAGGGGGAACACGGTGACCCTCCCTGGGCCCGGTCTCCATCCTGACTGAGGGTCAGTTACACCCACACGGGGTTCCCGGGGAGTGAGGGGGTGATGGTGCTGTGTGTCACAGGGGGGGGTTAGGGGGAACACGGTGACCCTCCCTGGGCCCGGTCTCCATCCTGACTGAGGGTCAGTTACACCCACACGGGGTTCCCGGGGAGTGAGGGGTTGATGGTGCTGTGTGTCACGGGGGGGGTTAGGGGGAACACGGTGACCCTCCCTGGGCCCGGTCTCCATCCTGACTGAGGGTCAGTTACACCCACACGGGGTTCCTGGGGAGTGGGGAGTGAGGGGGTGATGGTGCTGTGTGTCACGGGGGGGGTTAGGGGGAACACGGTGACCCTCCCTGGGCCCGGTCTCCATCCTGACTGAGGGTCAGTTACACCCACACGGGGTTCCCGGGGAGTGGGGAGTGAGGGGGTGATGGTGCTGTGTGTCACAGCGGGGGTTAGGGGGAACACGGTGACCCTCCCTGGGCCTGGTCTCCATCCTGACTGCCTCTGCCTCCTGTCTGTGCAGATTTTCTGCGTGCACGGCGGTCTCTCTCCCTCCATCCAAACGCTGGATCAGATCAGGACAATCGATCGTAAACAGGAGGTCCCTCATGACGGGCCCATGTGTGATCTCCTGTGGTCAGACCCTGAAGGTAAAAGGGCAGTGGGCGTGGGTGGAGGGTGCAGTGCGTGGGGTGGGGGTCTTCAACCCGGCAACAGCAGGTTGGGCACTGACTCTCCCCGGGATATGGGAGGAGACACTGACTCTCCCCGGGGTGCGGGAGGAGACACTGCCTCTCCCCGGGGTACGGGCGGGGGACAAATACTCTCCCCGGGGTGCGGGAGGGGGACACTGACTCTCCCCCGGGTGCGGGAGGGGGACACTGACTCTCCCCCGGGTGCGGGAGGGGGACACTGACTCTCCCCAGGGTACGGGGAGACACTGACTCTCCCCGGGGTATGGGGGGACACTGACTCTCCCCGGGGTGCGGGAGGAGACGCTGACTCTCCCCGGAGTGCAGGAGGGGGACACTGACTCTCCCCGGGGTGTGGGAGGAGACACTGACTCTCCCCGGGGTGTGGGGGGACACTGACTCTCCCCGGGGTATGGGGGGACACTGAATCTCCCCGGGGTATGGGGGGACACTGAATCTCACCGGGGTATGGGGGGACATTATTCTCCCCGAGTGCGGGCGGAGACACTGACTCTCCCCGGGGTACGGGAGGAGACACTGACTCTCCTCGGAGCATGGGAGGGAGACACTGACTCTCCCCGGAGCATGGGAGGGAGACACTGACTCACCCCGGGGTGCGGGAGGAGACACTGACTCTCCCCGGAGCATGGGAGGGAGACACTGACTCTCCCTGGGGTGCGGGAGGGGACACTGACTCTCCCCGGGGTGCGGGAGGAGACACTGACTCTCCCCGGTGTACGGGAGGAGACACTGACTCTCCCCGGTGTACGGGAGGGGACACTGACTCTCCCCAGGGTGCGGGAGGAGACACTGACTCTCCCCGGTGTACGGGAGGGGACACTGACTCTCCCCAGGGTGCGGGAGGGGACACTGACTGTCCCTGTGTTTCCTTTCTCAGACACTACGGGTTGGGGAGTGAGCCCGAGGGGAGCTGGCTACTTGTTTGGCAGTGATGTCGTCACTCAGTTCAACGCTGCGAATGACATCGACATGATCTGTCGGGCCCACCAGTTAGTGATGGAAGGTTATAAATGGCACTTTAACGAGACCGTGCTCACAGTCTGGTCTGCACCGAATTACTGCTACAGGTAAGTGCAGGCCACCAGGAATACACTCGGAGCCCCGTGTACACTCCCGGTCTGGGTCAGACCGCACTCGGAGCCCCGCGTACGCTCCCGGTCTGGGTCAAACCGCACTCGGAGCCCCGTGTACGCTCCCGGTCTGGGTCAGACCGCACTCGGAGCCCCGCGTACGCTCCCGGTCTGGGTCAGACCGCACTCGGAGCCCTGCGTACACCTCCCGGTCTGGGTCAGACCGCACTCGGAGCCCCGCGTACACCTCCCGGTCTGGGTCAGACCCGCACTCGGTGCCCCGTGTACACCTCCCGGTCTGGGTCAGACCGCACTTGGAGCCCCGTGTACGCTCCCGGTCTGGGTCAGACCGCACTCAGAGCCCCGTGTACACCTCCTGGTCTGGGTCAGACCGCACTCGGAGCCCCGCGTACGCTCCCGGTCTGGGTCAGACCACACTCGGAGCCCCGTGTACACTCCCGGTCTGGGTCAGACCGCACTCGGAGCCCCGTGTACACTCCCGGTCTGGGTCAGACCGCACTCGGAGCCCCATGTACACCTCCCGGTCTGGGTCAGACCGCACTCGGAGCCCCGTGTACGCTCCTGGTCTGGGTCAGACCGCACTCGGAGCCCCGCGTACGCTCCCGGTCTGGGTCAGACCGCACTCGGAGCCCCGCGTACGCTCCCGGTCTGGGTCAGACCGCACTCGGAGCCCCGCGTACGCTCCCGGTCTGGGTCAGACCGCACTCGGAGCCCCGCGTACGCTCCCGGTCTGGGTCAGACCGCACTCGGAGCCCCGCGTACGCTCCCGGTCTGGGTCAGACCGCACTCGGAGCCCCGCGTACGCTCCCGGTCTGGGTCAGACCGCACTCGGAGCCCCGCGTACGCTCCCGGTCTGGGTCAGACCGCACTCGGAGCCCCGCGTACGCTCCCGGTCTGGGTCAGACCGCACTCGGAGCCCCGCGTACGCTCCCGGTCTGGGTCAGACCGCACTCGGAGCCCCGCGTACGCTCCCGGTCTGGGTCAGACCGCACTCGGAGCCCCGCGTACGCTCCCGGTCTGGGTCAGACCGCACTCGGAGCCCCGCGTACGCTCCCGGTCTGGGTCAGACCGCACTCGGAGCCCCGCGTACGCTCCCGGTCTGGGTCAGACCGCACTCGGAGCCCCGCGTACGCTCCCGGTCTGGGTCAGACCGCACTCGGAGCCCCGCGTACGCTCCCGGTCTGGGTCAGACCGCACTCGGAGCCCCGCGTACGCTCCCGGTCTGGGTCAGACCGCACTCGGAGCCCCGTGTAAGCTCCCGGTCTGGGTCAGACCGCACTCGGAGCCCCGTGTACACCTCCCGGTCTGGGTCAGAGTGCACTCGGAGCCCCGTGTACACCTCCCGGTCTGGGTCAGACCGCACTCGGAGCCCCGTGTACGCTCCCGGTCTGGGTCAGACCGCACTCGGAGCCCCGTGTACGCTCCCGGTCTGGGTCAGACCGCACTCGGAGCCCCGTGTAAGCTCCCGGTCTGGGTCAGACCGCACTCGGAGCCCCGCGTACGCTCCCGGTCTGGGTCAGACCGCACTCGGAGCCCCGCGTACGCTCCAGGTCTGGGTCAGACCACACTCAGAGCCCTGGTGTAAAGGTGATGTTTGAGGATGATATTGGAATGAGCAGTTAGTATTGACTCCTCACTGTCGGCTGCTCCCTGTAGAACTGGAATTTCAGTCACAGGAGGACCCTGTTCCTACCCTCTGGGCCTGACCCACCCTTCAGCCACTGACAACTGACAGTTCACTGCCTATCACCCAGCCCATCCCTGGTAACCCTGAACCCCACAGTGAGTCCGGACACGATCAATCTCTACCTACAACACACTCAGTGACCGAACTCCCACTGCTCTCTGTCAGGGAGACTCCCAAAGATTCGCAGGCAGTTTGTTGATCTTGTACGTGTAATGAGGAGAGCAGTTTCAGTCATTTTTGGTAGTATTAAAATTAATCTCGCCTTCTTCCTTTCCTTCTGAGTGTCTTGATCCTCCTGTGCTGTGTACCATAAACCTCCCAGTCCTCAGACTAGCTGCTGCTTCTCACCCTTAATGCTGAGTGCCCCTTTTGTACCTTGCAATTTGAGCTGCACACTCAGTGTAGAGTCCCACTGTCAGTTGTCAGCCCCCCTCAGCCAAGCAGCCCCTCCCTTCCTCCCCCATGCATCCCGTCAGCTCCCTCCCGTTCAAACGCCGAGTCAGCCCCCATTTGGAATTGTGGTCCCTCATCCCTCAAGGCTCCGGCACTGCCTGCTTTCTCGTGGCGTGATAGGAGATTGACCGATCGCCTATCCCTCAGTTACCTCCTCAACACGCTGCTGTATTTAATAAAGAGGAACCATCCCGCGCACCACAAACACCACAGCTTTCCTGCACCGTTGCTTCACCAGGGTTACATACTCCCCGTGATAACTGACCGCGCCACCGGCTCCTCTCACTTCCTGGTTCTCGCCTGCTGAGCCCATCCCCTCGGTACAGCCCCATCCCCGTTCCTTCTGACCTGGCCCTTCCTCAGCTTGAGTTGGCAGATGGAATACAAGGTGGGAAAGTGTGAGGTTCAGGCCCTTTGGGGAAGAAGGATCGAGGGACAGACTGTTTTCTAAACGGGGAGAAAATTCAGAACTCTGTAGTGCAAGTTGACTCGGGAGTTCTAGTCCCGGACACCCTCACAGTAAACCCGTAGGTTGGGTCAGTCGTTAAGAAGGCAAATACAATGCAGGCGTTTATCTTGAGAAGACCAGAATATAAAAGTCGGCGTGTACTGCTGAGGCTTCGTCAGGCTTAGGTCAGACCACGTTTGTGCAGGTTAGGATGGATCGGCCGTGGGGAAATTGTCCCGTACTGCCCAGGGATGTGCAGGTTAGGGTGGGATTTGCCGTGGGGAAATTGTCCCGCAGTGCCCAGGGATGTGCAGGTTAGGGTGGGATTGGCCGTGGGGAAATTGTCCCATAGTGCCCAGGGATGTGCGGGTTAGGGGTGGGAATGGCCGTGGGGAAATTGTCCCGTAGTGCCCAGGGATGTACAGGTTAGGGTGGGATCGGCCGTGGGGAAATTGTCCTGTAGTGGCCAGGGATGTACAGGTTAGGGTGGGATTGGCCGTGGGGAAATTGTCCCGTAGTGCCCAGGGATGTACAGGTTAGGGTGGGATTGGCCGTGGGGAAATTGTCCCCGTAGTGCCCAGGGATGTACAGGTTAGGGTGGGATTGGCCGTGGGGAAATTGTCCCGTAGTGCCCAGGGATGTGCAGGTTAGGGTGGATCGGCCGTGGGGAAATTATCCCGTAGTGCCCAGGGATGTGCATGTTAGGGTGGGATTGGCCGTGGGGAAATTGTCCAGTAGTGCCCTGGAATCTGTAGGTTAGGGTGGATTTGCTGTGGGGAAATTGTCCCGTAGTGCCCAGGGATGTACAGGTTAGGGTGGATTGGCCGTGGGGAAATTGTCCCGGAGTGCCCAGGGATGTGCGGGTTAGGGGTGGGAATGGCCGTGGGGAAATTGTCCCGTAGTGCCCAGGGATGTGCAGGTTAGGGTGGGATCGGCTGTGGGGAAATTGTCCCGTAGTGCCCAGGGATGTACAGGTTAGGGTGGGATTGGCCGTGGGGAAATTGTCCCGTAGTGCCCAGGGATGTGTAGGTTAGGGTGGATCGGCCGTGGGGAAATCACGTCTCTGGTTGCCGATAGTGTTCAGGGACGTGCAGGTTCGGTTGCATTAGTCCGAGGTCAGTTTCGGTTTGTGGGGAGTGGGTCTGGATGGGTAACTTCTCGGAGGGTCAGTGTGTGGGTGTACTCGGCCGAACGGCCTGGTCACACACTCCAGGGGAGTGAAATAGTCTGGCCTGGGAAAGCAGTTGCCGGGATTGTCCATCCTCGTGCTGCGGGACACACGCAGAGGGATCTGGGTACACAGGGCCGCCGCTCCTGGAAGTGGATAAGGTCCTGCAGGAGGCATGTCCGAGTGCTTGCCTCTGTCAGGCGAGACGTCTGCTTTAAGCTGCGTGTTTGTGGGGTTACCGGCCCAGCGTTTATCAGCCCCGTCCCTCGTTGCCCCCTTGGCAAGGTGGTGGTCAGCTGCCACCCTGAGGGTGAGCGATGCGTTGACAGCAGTTCCCAACGTTCTCAGCCGTGTGGACAGAATGGATACCACCCCTCCCTCCCACCCCAGGGGGGCTTTGTCACTGGCTGAGGGCCGTAGGTTTGAGGTGAGAGAGGGGAAGGAGACGTGAGAGGCGAGTGTCTGTGTTTTAAAGTGGTCCGTGTGTGCCAGCGGGAGGGGATGGAGACTGGGTTTTCACTCCCCCCTTGTCAAATGCTGAAAGGTTCCTCACCTCCCGTCCCTCGCTGTCCGAGTGTTGCTGCTGTGAGGAAGTGGACGGTTCCCCCTGTGTGATCGGTTTGAGGAGAGGCGTTGACGGTTTTTCACGTGGATTTCTGCGTTGGTGTCTGCCGGCTTTGCTGGGTTATCCAGGATGTTCGATCACTCCCGGTCCCGCGGGGGGGGTCAGTGAGACGGTGGAACTGTTCCGGAGGGGTCCCGGCAGACAGACTGCCGCGCCCAGAGGTGCCGTGTGATAGCACGGTCAGGGACAGGCTGAAGGGCCTGTTCCCCATCTCTCCCAGGGAGGGTCGGAGGCGTGGGGTGAGGGCAGCTGGGGGTGAGTGTGCCTCAGTGATAGATGGGGCGCTGACCCAGGGGCAGCTGGAGGACAGTGATAAGAGGGGCTGAATGGCCTCTTGTAGATGGGGAGATGTTGGCAGGGAATCCATCAGAGGGTGGAGGTGGGGGGGGGGAAGGGGAGGTGGGGGTGGGGAAAGGGGAGGTGGGGTGGGAGGTGGGGGGGAGGGAAGGAGAGGTGGGGTGGGAGGTGGTCGGGGGGAGGTGGCACAGGGGAATGTTACTGAGCTGACTGCTGCTGTCTCTCTCTTCCCCCCCCCCCCCCCCCCCCCTCTCCCTCCCCCTCTCTCTCTCTTTCCCCCCCCCTCTCTCCCTCCCCCCTCTCTCTCCTCCCCCCCTCTCTCTCTCCCCCCCTCTCCCTCCCCCCCCCTCCCCCCCCTCCCCCCCCCCCCCCCCCCCCCCCCCACCAGGTGTGGGAATGTAGCCGCTATACTGGAACTGGATGAGCATCTCCAGAAGGAGTTCATCATCTTTGAGGCTGCCCCTCAGGAAACCCGCGGCATCCCTTCCAAAAAACCCGTGGCCGACTACTTCCTGTGACCCCACTCCCACCCACCCACCTCCCCCCCACCCCCCTGCCCCAGCGAGCGGACCCCAATGTCAGCCATCATCGCCAGCCCCAGCTCCACCCTCCGAGGGCCCCCCCCCCCAGTCCCAGCTCATCCCAGGAGCAGGCTCCCAGCGATCGAGGGGACACTGGGCGATGGGGACCTCACCGGGTGGGGGTGGGGAGCTGCTACATCCAGGAGGAGGTGGCTTCACTCTGGGTTCGGGCACGTGTCACTGTGGCCCATCCCTCCGCACACACACACGCACACACACACACCCCCTAACACACACACACACCCTAACACACACCCCCTAACACACACCCCCTCTCTCTCTCACACACACACACACACACACACACACACACACACCCTAACACACACACGCGCGCACACACACACACACCCGCTAACACACACAGCCCCCTCTCTCTGTTTCTCACGCACACACTCACACTCTCTCTCACACTCTCTCTCACACTCTCTCTCACACTCTCTCTCACACTCTCTCTCACACTCACACTCTCTCTCACACTCACTCTCACTGTCACACACTCTCACACTCACTCTCACTCACTGTCACACACACACTCACTCTGTCACACACTCACTCGCACTCTGTCACAATCACTCTCTCGCTCACTCTCTCGCTCACTCTGTCTCTGTCACTGTCTCACTCTCTCTGTCTCACTCTCTCTGTCTCACTCTCTCTGTCTCACTCACTCTGTCACTGTCACACTCTCACTCACACTCTCTCAGTCACTCTCTCTCTCTCTCTCTCTCTGTGTCTGTGTGAGTCTCTGTCTTCCTGTCTCTCTCAGAAGCACACACAACCTCATATCCACGAGAGACACATGCCCACACACTCTCAAACTCCCCCTCTCCCTCTCCCTCTTCCCCCCACCCCCCACACTCCCCCCGGCCTGGTTGCCGGTATGCTTTCCCCATGACCCTTTTCCCCCCTCAGTCCTTTGAGCTCCTGTCCCACCTCAGGACCCTCGGCCACACACCCCCCAGCAGCAAGGACTCTCCCCAGGCTACGGGTCTCCTGCAAGCTGCAGACTGTCCTGGTGGGGTGGGGGTGAAAGAGCACCCCTGCCCCCACCTCACCCAAGGGGACGTTGCCTCTCCCTGATGGGGGTAAGGGTCACCCCCACACACACACACACACACACTTGTCGAACTCGGTGGGTTGGGAATCCTGGGAGGAATGACCTCACTTTGGTGACCACGTGGTCATTAACTACTTTTGACAGATCTGTGACAACTCCATCTGACTTGAGATCGACTCGGCAATGTTTTTAATGAAAGGTTCACTCTTCAAATAAAATCTTCAAAAAAAAAACCAATAAAAACTGCAAAAGTTCACTCCGGGCTCGTGCAAACTTTTATTCTCAGGTACCTTTACAGCCGCTGTATCTCATCCCTGTCCCTGTCCCTGTTCCAGGGTGGGGAGGATGGTGTATGGGGAGATTGACTCTGTATCTAATCCCTGTCCCTATCCCTGTCCCAGGGAGGGAAGGATGGTGTAGAGGGAGATTTACTCTGTACCTAATCCCTGTCCCTGTTCCAGGGTGGGGAGGCTGGTGTAGGGGGAGATTGACTCTGTATCTAATCCCTGTCCCTGTTCCAGGGTGGGGAAGGGTGGTGTAGAGGGAGATTTACTCTGTATCTAATCCCTGTCCCTGTTCCAGGGTGGGGAGGGTGGTGTAGAGGGAGATTTACTCTGTATCTAATCCCTGTCCCTGTCCCAGGGAGGGGAGGATGGTGTAGGGGGAGATTTACTCTGTATCTCATCCCTGTCCCTGTCCCAGGGTGGGGAGGGTGGTGTAGAGGGAGATTTACTCTGTATCTAATCCCTGTCCCTGTTCCAGGGAGGGGAGGATGGTGTAGGGGGAGATTTACTCTGTATCTCATCCCTGTCCCTATCCCTGTCCCAGGGAGGGGAGGATGGTGTAGAGGGTGATTTACTCTGTATCTAATCCCTGTCCCTGTTCCAGGGAGGGGAGGATGGTGTAGGGGGAGACTTACTCTGTATCTAATCCCTGTCCCTGTCCCAGGGTGGGGAGGGTGGTGTAGAGGGAGATTTACTCTGTATCTAATCCCTGTCCCAGGGAGGGGAGGATGGTGTAGAGGGAGGTTTACTCTGTATCTAATCCCTGTCCCTGTTCCAGGGTGGGGAGGGTGGTGTAGAGGGAGATTTACTCTGTATCTAATCCCTGTCCCTGTTCCAGGGTGGGGAGGGTGGTGTAGCGGGAGATTTACTCTGTATCTAATCCCTGTCCCTGTCCCCGGGTGGGGAGGGTGGTGTAGAGGGTGATTTACTCTGTATCTAATCCCTGTCCCTGTCCCAGGGTGGGGAGGCTGGTGTAGGGGGAGATTGACTCTGTATCTAATCCCTGTCCCTGTCCCAGGGTGGGGAGGGTGGTGTAGAGGGAGATTTACTCTGTATCTAATCCCTGTCCCTGTCCCAGGGAGGGGAGGATGGTGTAGGGGGAGATTTACTCTGTATCTCATCCCTGTCCCTATCCCTGTCCCAGGGAGGGGAGGATGGTGTAGAGGGTGATTTACTCTGTATCTAATCCCTGTCCCTGTCCCAGGGAGGGGAGGATGGTGTAGGGGGAGATTTACTCTGTATCTAATCCCTGTCCCTGTCCCAGGGTGGGGAGGGTGGTGTAGAGGGAGATTTACTCTGTATCTAATCCCTGTCCCAGGGAGGGGAGGATGGTGTAGAGGGAGGTTTACTCTGTATCTAATCCCTGTCCCTGTTCCAGGGTGGGGAGGGTGGTGTAGAGGGAGATTTACTCTGTATCTAATCCCTGTCCCTGTCCCAGGGTGGTGTAGAGGGAGATTTACTCTGTATCTAATCCCTGTTCCAGGGAGGGGAGGATGGTGTAGGGGGAGGTTTACTCTGTATCTAATCCCTGTCCCTGTCCCAGGGTGGGGGAGGATGGTGTAGAGGGAGATTTACTCTGTATCTCATCCCTGTCCCTGTCCCAGGGTGGGGAGGGTGGTGTAGAGGGAGATTTACTCTGTATCTAATCCCTGTCCCTGTTCCAGGGTGGGGAGGGTGGTGTAGAGGGAGATTTACTCTGTGTCTAATCCCTGTCCCTGTCCCTGTCCCTGTTCCAGGGTGGGGAGGATGGTGTAGGGGGAGATTTACTCTGTATCTAATCCCTGTCCCTGTTCCAGGGTGGGGAGGGTGGTGTAGAGGGAGGTTTACTCTGTATCTAATCCCTGTCCCTGTTCCAGGGTGGGGAGGGTGGTGTAGAGCGAGATTTACTCTGTATCTAATCCCTGTCCCTGTCCCTGTCCCTGTTCCAGGGTGGGGAGGATGGTGTAGGGGGAGATTTACTCTGTATCTAATCCCTGTCCCTGTTCCAGGGTGGGGAGGGTGGTGTAGAGGGAGGTTTACTCTGTATCTAATCCCTGTCCCTGTCCCAGGGTGGGGAGGGTGGTGTAGAGGGAGATTTACTCTGTATCTAATCCCTGTCCCAGGGAGGGGAGGATGGTGTAGAGGGAGGTTTACTCTGTATCTAATCCCTGTCCCTGTTCCAGGGTGGGGAGGGTGGTGTAGAGGGAGATTTACTCTGTATCTAATCCCTGTCCCTGTTCCAGGGTGGGGAGGGTGGTGTAGCGGGAGATTTACTCTGTATCTAATCCCTGTCCCTGTCCCCGGGTGGGGAGGGTGGTGTAGAGGGTGATTTACTCTGTATCTAATCCCTGTCCCTGTCCCAGGGTGGGGAGGCTGGTGTAGGGGGAGATTGACTCTGTATCTAATCCCTGTCCCTGTCCCAGGGTGGGGAGGGTGGTGTAGAGGGAGATTTACTCTGTATCTAATCCCTGTCCCTGTTCCAGGGTGGGGAGGGTGGTGTAGAGGGAGATTTACTCTGTATCTAATCCCTGTCCCTGTTCCAGGGTGGGGAGGGTGGTGTAGCGGGAGATTTACTCTGTATCTAATCCCTGTCCCTGTCCCAGGGTGGGGAGGGTGGTGTAGAGGGTGATTTACTCTGTATCTAATCCCTGTCCCTGTCCCAGGGTGGGGAGGCTGGTGTAGGGGGAGATTGACTCTGTATCTAATCCCTGTCCCTGTCCCAGGGTGGGGAGGGTGGTGTAGAGGGAGATTTACTCTGTATCTAATCCCTGTCCCTGTCCCAGGGAGGGGAGGATGGTGTAGGGGGAGATTTACTCTGTATCTCATCCCTGTCCCTATCCCTGTCCCAGGGAGGGGAGGATGGTGTAGAGGGTGATTTACTCTGTATCTAATCCCTGTCCCTGTCCCAGGGAGGGGAGGATGGTGTAGGGGGAGATTTACTCTGTATCTAATCCCTGTCCCTGTCCCAGGGTGGGGAGGGTGGTGTAGAGGGAGATTTACTCTGTATCTAATCCCTGTCCCAGGGAGGGGAGGATGGTGTAGAGGGAGGTTTACTCTGTATCTAATCCCTGTCCCTGTTCCAGGGTGGGGAGGGTGGTGTAGAGGGAGATTTACTCTGTATCTAATCCCTGTCCCTGTCCCAGGGTGGTGTAGAGGGAGATTTACTCTGTATCTAATCCCTGTTCCAGGGAGGGGAGGATGGTGTAGGGGGAGGTTTACTCTGTATCTAATCCCTGTCCCTGTCCCAGGGTGGGGGAGGATGGTGTAGAGGGAGATTTACTCTGTATCTCATCCCTGTCCCTGTCCCAGGGTGGGGAGGGTGGTGTAGAGGGAGATTTACTCTGTATCTAATCCCTGTCCCTGTCCCTGTCCCTGTTCGAGGGTGGGGAGGATGGTGTAGGGGGAGATTTACTCTGTATCTAATCCCTGTCCCTGTTCCAGGGTGGGGAGGGTGGTGTAGAGGGAGGTTTACTCTGTATCTAATCCCTGTCCCTGTCCCAGGGTGGGGAGGGTGGTGTAGAGCGAGATTTACTCTGTATCTAATCCCTGTCCCTGTCCCAGGGTGGGGAGGGTGGTGTAGAGCGAGATTTACTCTGTATCTAATCCCTGTCCCTGTCCCAGGGAGGGGAGGATGGTGTAGGGGGAGATTTACTCTGTATCTAATCCCTGTCCCTGTCCTAGGGTGGGGAGGGTGGTGTAGAGCGAGATTTACTCTGTATCTAATCCCTGTCCCTGTTCCAGGGTGGGGAGGGTGGTGTAGAGGAGATTTACTCTGTATCTAATCCCTGTCCCTGTTCCAGGGTGGGGAGGATGGTGTAGAGGGAAATTTACTCTGTATCTAATCCCTGTCCCTGTTCCCGGGTGGGGAGGGTGGCGTAGAGGGAGGTTTACTCTGTATCTAAACCCTGTCCCTGTTCCAGGGTGGGGAGGGTGGTGTAGAGGGAGGTTTACTCTGTATCTAATCCCTGTTCCAGGGTGGGGAGGGTGGTGTAGAGGGAGATTTACTCTGTATCTAATCCGTGTCCCTATTCCAGGGAGGGGAGGATGGTGTAGGGGGAGATTCACTCTGTATCTAATCCCTGTCCCTGCTCCAGGGTGGGGAGGGTGGTGTAGAGGGAGGTTTACTCTGTATCTAAACCCTGTCCCTGTTCCAGGGTGGGGGAGGGTGGTGTAGAGGTAGATTTACTCTGTGTCTAATCCCTGTTCCTGTTCCAGGGTGGGGAGGGTGGTGTAGAGGGAGATTTACTCTGTATCTAATCCCTGTCCCTGTCCCAGGGTGGGGAGGGTGGTGTAGAGGGAGGTTTACTCTGTATCTAATCCCTGTCCCTGTTCCAGGGTGGGAGGGTGGTGTAGGGGGAGATTTACTCTGTATCTAATCCCTGTTCCTGTTCCAGGGAGGGGAGGGTGGTGTAGGGGGTGATTTACTCTGTATCTCATCCCTGTCCCTGTTCCAGGGTGGGGAGGGTGGTGTAGAGGGAGATTTACTCTGTATCTAATCCCTGTTCCAGGGTGGGGAGGGTGGTGTAGGGGGAGATTTACTCTGTATCTAATCCCTGTTCCTGTTCCAGGGAGGGGAGGGTGGTGTAGAGGGAGATTTACTCTGTATCTAATCCCTGTCCCTGTCCCAGGATGGGGAGGGTGGTGTAGGGGGTGATTTACTCTGTATCTAATCCCTGTCCCTGTCCCAGGGTGGAGAGGGTGGTGTAGAGGGAGATTTACTCTGTATCTAATCCCTATCCCTGTCCCCGGGTGGGGAGGGTGGTGTAGAGGGAGATTTACTCTGTATCTAATCCCTGTCCCTGTTCCAGGGTGGGGAGGGTGGTGTAGAGGGTGAGTTACTCTGTATCTAATCCCTGTTCCTGTTCCAGGGTGGTGTAGGGGGAGGTTTACTCTGTATCTATTCCCTGTTCCAGGGTGGGGAGGGTGGTGTAGGGGGAGATTCACTCTGTATCTAATCCCTGTTCCTGTTCCAGGGAGGGGAGGATGGTGTAGAGGGAGATTTACTCTGTATCTAATCCCTGTCCCTGTCCCAGGGTGGGGAGGGTGGTGTAGAGGGAGATTTACTCTGTATCTAATCCCTGTCCCTGTCCCAGGGTGGGGAGGGTGGTGTAGAGGGAGATTTACTCTGTATCTAATCCCTGTCCCTGTCCCAGGGTGGGGAGGGTGGTGTAGAGGGAGATTTACTCTGTATCTAATCCCTGTCCCTGTCCCAGGGTGGGGAGGGTGGTGTAGAGGGAGGTTTACTCTGTATCTAATCCCTGTCCCTGTCCCAGGGTGGGGAGGGTGGTGTAGAGGGAGATTTACTCTGTATCTAATCCCTGTCCCTGTTCCAGGGTGGGGAGGGTGGTGTAGAGGGAGATTTACTCTGTATCTAATCCCTGTCCCTGTCCCAGGGTGGGGAGGGTGGTGTAGAGGGAGATTTACTCTGTATCTAATCCCTGTCCCTGTCCCAGGGAGGGGACGGTGGTGTAGAGGGAGGTTTACTCTGTATCTAATCCCTGTCCCTGTCCCAGGGTGGGGAGGGTGGTGTAGAGGGAGATTTACTCTGTATCTAATCCCTGTCCCTGTCCCAGGGTGGTGTAGAGGGAGATTTACTCTGTATCTAATCCCTGTCCCTGTTCCAGGGTGGGGAGGGTGGTGTAGAGGGAGATTTACTCTGTATCTAATCCCTGTCCCTGTCCCAGGGTGGGGAGGGTGGTGTAGAGGGAGATTTACTCTGTATCTAATCCCTGTCCCTGTCCCAGGGAGGGGACGGTGGTGTAGAGGGAGATTTACTCTGTATCTAATCCCTGTCCCTGTCCCAGGGTGGGGAGGGTGGTGTAGAGGGAGATTTACTCTGTATCTAATCCCTGTCCCTGTCGCAGGGTGGGGAGGGTGGTGTAGAGGGAGATTTACTCTGTATCTAATCCCTGTCCCTGTCCCAGGGTGGGGAGGGTGGTGTAGAGGGAGGTTTACTCTGTATCTAATCCCTGTCCCTGTTCCAGGGTGGGGAGGGTGGTGTAGAGGGAGGTTTACTCTGTATCTGATCCCTGTCCCTGTTCCAGGGTGGGGAGGGTGGTGTAGAGGGAGGTTTACTCTGTATTTAATCCCTAACCCTGTTCCCGGTTGGGGAGGGTGGCGTAGAGGGAGGTTTACTCTGTATCTATTCCCTGTTCCAGGGTGGGGAGGGTGGTGTAGAGGGAGATTTACTCTGTATCTAATCCCTGTCCCAGTTCCAGGGTGGGGAGGGTGGTGTAGAGGGAGGTTTACTCTGTATCTAATCCCTGTCTCTGTTCCAGGGTGGGGAGGGTGGTGTAGAGGGAGGTTTACTCTGTATCTAATCCCTGTCCCTGTTCCAGGGTGGGGAGGGTGGTGTAGAGGGAGGTTTACTCTGTATCTAATCCCTGTCCCTGTTCCAGGGTGGGGAGGGTGGTGTAGAGGGAGATTTACTTTGTATTTAATCTCTGTTCCAGGGTGGGGAGGGTGGTGTAGAGGGAGATTTACTCTGTATCTAATCCCTGTCCCTGTTCCAGGGTGGGGAGGGTGGTGTAGAGGGAGGTTTACTCTGTATCTAATCCCTGTCCCTGTCCCAGGGTGGGGAGGGTGGTGTAGGGGGAGATTTAATCTGTATCTTATCCCTGTCCCTGTTCCAGGGTGGGGAGGGTGGTGTAGAGGGAGATTTACTCTGTATCTAATCCCTGTCCCTGTTCCAGGGTGGGGAGGGTGGTGTAGAGGGAGATTTACTCTGTATCTAATACCTGTCCCTGTCCCAGGGTGGGGAGGGTGGTGTAGAGGGAGATTTACTCTGTATCTAATCCCTGTCCCTGTCCCAGGGTGGGGAGGGTGGTGTAGAGGGAGATTTACTCTGTATCTAATCCCTGTCCCTGTTCCAGGGTGGGGAGGATGGTGTAGAGGGAGATTTACTCTGTATCTAATCCCTGTCCCTGTTCCAGGGTGGGGAGGGTGGTGTAGAGGGAGATTTACTCTGTATCTAATCCCTGTCCCTGTTCCAGGGTGGGGAGGGTGGTGTAGAGGGAGATTTACTCTGTATCTAATCCCTGTCCCTGTTCCAGGGTGGGGAGGGTGGTGTAGAGGGAGATTTACTCTGTATCTAATCCCTGTCCCTGTCCCTGTCCCTGTTCCAGGGATGGGTGGATGGTGTAGAGGGAGATTCTCTCTCTCTCTCTCTCTCTCCCTCTGTCTCTCTCTCTCTCTCTCTGTCTCTCCCTCCTCTGTCTCTCTCTCTCTCTCTCTCTCTCTCTGTCTCTCCCTCCTCTGTCTCTCTCTCTCTTTCTCTCTCTCCTCTCTCTCTCTTTCCCTGGCTCTCCTGACCCAGGACTCCCACTCGGTCAGACTAATGGAACTGTTGAGAGACAGAGTCCGGGACCCGGTCAGCTCTGTTTGTCTGAGTCCGTGACCCCACTGTACCCGCCCTGTGCTCCCGCTCGGTGCTTTAAGGATGCCGTGGCCACACTGGAAGGGGGTGGGGGGTTGTGGAGGAGGGGGAGGAGGATGTGCCAGGGTGGGGCATTTCCGAGATGGAGGCAGACCGGGGCCGCTTGCAGGTGACAGAGTTGGGGATGAGAGTGACGCAGGGCAGGGTGTGTCGAGAGAGCTGTTCCCCCTCTCAGGAAGGTGTCACTCCAGGCCCAGGGAAGATTCGGAGGGGGGGGGCGCCTTAATTCCCACCCAGAGGGTGGAAGGGGCCTGGGACTTACTGACTGGGATGGGTGGGCGGTGGGTGAGTCCGGATTGAATCACCCTGAGTCTCCCACTTCTCCCTGCCCAATTCCCCCTTCCCCAATCCCCTTTCCTCCTGCTCCAGCTTCCCTGGGGTATGCGCTCTCTCTCTCTCTCTCTCTCTCTCTCTCTCTCTCCTGGTTGACTCGATCAGAAACCCTCCCCCTTCCCGATTAGCTCAGGAGCCCCTGGGTTCAGTCTCCCCAGAGAGAGCAGCGCACTGCCCGCGTACGCTGTAGGACACTGCGGTGCCCGTACATCTTTGTCAGGACAAGCAGTTGCTGTCTACGTTGTTGAGAACAGCAGTCTCTGTGTGTACAATCCAGGACAAAGACAGGGGAGCGATCCCTGTCCAGTGCGAATTGAGGGTGGGATTGCCTGGGTGTCTGTCTGGGGCCTGCAGGTTAAGGCCTCTCTGTACATGGATGACGTCGCCGTTTTCTGCTGGGATCCGCAGTCCGTGCGCAGACTCCTGTGCGTATGTGACTCAGTTCGAACGGGCCTCGGTGGGAGCCAAGGTAAACCGAGGCAAGAGCGATGCCATGCTCTTTGGGAACTGGGCCGACCAATCCTCGATCCCCTTCACCGTCAGGACCGACCACCTGAAGGTGCTGGGTATTTGGTTCGGGGGGAGGGGGCTGGGGCGTGCGCCAAGACCTGGGAGCAGCGGATCAGGAGGATGAGACAGAAACTAGGCAGCTGGGAGCAACGGTCGCTCTCCATCGCGGGGAAAAAAAACCTGCCCATCAGGTGTGAGGCACCGTCATGGCTGTAGTACGTGGCACAGGTCTGGCCTATTCCCACCCGGGCCATCTTCCAGTTTATATGGACATCAAAGATGGACCGGGTCCGAAGGGACTCGCTGTACAAAGATCTGGGCAACGGGTGAAAACATACACCCAATGCCACCCTCGCCCTGATGGCCACCTTTGTGTGTGGCTGCATCAAGCTGTGCGTGGATCCCCGGTACGCAAACACCAAGTGTCACTACGTCCTGAGGTTCTACCTGTCCCCGGTGTTGCGAAGGATGGGCCTGGCCTCGCTGCCGCGGAACGCTCCGAGTAGTTGGACCGTTCCGTACCACCTGTCCTTCGTGGGGAAGTTTATGAAGAAAAACGCCTTTGACCACAAGTCCATCAGGAAGTGGTCAGCGCGTAGTGTCCTCGAGACCCTTCGGGAAAAGGAGAGGGCGGATCCTGTTGAGTGGTTCCCTGAGCAGACTGTCAAAGCAATTTGGCAGAATGCCTCATCGCCAGAACTTTCCAACAAGCACCAAGACATGGCTTGGCTGGTGGTGAGAAGGGCTCTGCCTGTGAGATCATTTATGCACGCCCGGACTCTCAGCCACACCGCACGCTGCCCTCGAAGCGGCTGCGGGGGGACGAGACTGTCACACACCTCCTTCTGGAATGTGCCTATGCAGAGGAAGTCTGGAGAGGAATGCAGTGGTATTTGTCGAGGTTCGTCCCGAGCAGCGCCGTGACGCGGACTCCGTGCTCTACGGCCTGTTCCCCCGGGACGCACACCGAGACGAACATCAACTGTGCCTGGTTGGTCATCAGCTCGGTGAGGGACGCTCTCTGGGTGGTCCGAAACCTGTTGATCTTCCAGCTGAAGGAGTTGACCCCCGACTGAGTGTTGCAGACTGGCACATTCCAAGGTCTAGGACTACGTGCTGAGGGACGCGCTGAAGCTTGGGGCAGCTGCCGCCAAGGCGCGGTGGGGAAAGACCACCGTGTAACGTCTGCCTGTCTATGAACAGGGGGCCCACGCAGTCATTTGGGCCCCGCTGACCCCTCAGCCCAATATCCGGGCGTAGGAGTGAGAAATGTACAGACCTGTATATAACAATGATAATTCTGAGCTGTGTATGTAAATGTGGACATATGTATGGCATTACCTAATGTACAGTCCATCAAATTCTTTTATGATTATTTTACGAATAAAGTATATTTTTGAGATTAAAAAAAAGTCTCTCTCGTACTCTCGATCACTCACTCTCTGCCTGAATCTGTCTCAATTTCACTCTGCCCCTCTCTCTCTGAATCTCTCTCTCTGTCTCTTAGTCTTAATCTCTTTCTGCCTCTCCATCTCTCTATCTCCACCCCTCTGACTCTCTCTCTCCCC